>NC_135646.1:17687500-17987500 GCF_053574225.1 Canis aureus | reverse complement strand
TAGAGTTGTCATTTTAAAAATGAATATGTCTCATTATCTTTATTTATAATCTTTTTATTGCTCCAAACTATCAATCCAGAAGACCTTTGAAGGTTTTTGGGGAAAAAAAATGTTTTCCAATCAAAAATCAAACACCATACTTTGCCAATTAACAATGGGTTGATTTGCACATTGAATTCTCATTAATTTCATTGAAATAGGAAAGTAGGCAGAGGTCCCTGTCATCTGGACTGAGGCATATATCCTAGCATTGGAAGGTTTCATGAGAGATTGGATGGGAGGAAGGGACCTGGGTTCTAGTCCTCTGTGGCCTGCCACTATTCAGCCATCAGCCTCTTACCAAGTCTTCACATTGCTTTGGGCTTCTGGTTTTCTCAACTGTAAGTTTCTGGTCCTCTAGAATGATCCTCTTTCTTCAAGCAAATAGGATATTAATTGTACTCCTTGCTCAGCTTTCTTTTGATGGCTCTATCAGGCAAACTCCTATTCAGCCTGGCTCAGACATTACCTCTTCTTTGGTTCTTATTAGATTTGGACACCTTCTTCCACCTTTTATATTTTACTTTATAAAAACACTTCTATGCCATAATAAATACTATGGTAGAAGAAATAATGGCCCTTCAAAGATGCTCATGTTCTAATCCCCAGAACCTGTGAATATGTTAATTTACATGTCAAAAGGGATTTTGCAAATATAATTAAGTTAATTATCTCAGGATAGGGAGATTATCTTAGGTGATTTAGGTGGGGCCAGTGTAATTATAAGGGTTTTTATATGAGGGAGACACGAAGATCAAAATTAGAAAAAGGAGATGTGGCATTGTAATGATACAATTCAAAGATGGAGGAAGAGGCCATGAGCCAAAGAATGTAGGCTTCTAGAAGCTGGGAAAGGTTAAAAAAAAAAGCAAAGAAAAAGATTCTCCTTTGAAGCTTCCAGAAGGGTCATAGCTCTGTCAACACCTTAATTTTAGACTTCTGACCTCTAGAACTATAAGAGAATAAATCTGTATTGTGTTAAGTCCTTGAGTTTGCAGCAATTTGTTACAGCAGCAATCAAAGACCAACACAAAGACTATGATATATGATACAGCATACCAATATTATAACTGTTTATTTGTATGACTGATTGTCCTCTTGCTAGCCAATAAACTTCTTGAAGGCAAGGACCATATATTTTTGTCTTTATATTCTCAGTTCTTAGAAGAGTCCTTGGTATATACTAGATGCTCAAAAGATATTTGCTGAATGCTTGACTAGATGGATAAATCTTGTTTTGCAAAGATAATGTCAGAATTTAGGGGATAAATGATTTGCTCAGGGCTGCACAGTAATAAGAATGCTGCCCAAATGCTGCACTTTCTCTGGGATGTGGTATTTTTTGTGACTTGTATATTCACTGAGAATGCCACATTGATAGGGTTATAGTATTGTTATCCCCATCACTTCATATGAAACCACACTACACAAATCTAAACTCCTGGGTAGATAGTAGTTTTTATTTATTTATTTTAAGCATAATTCTTGAGATTCCATAGGAAAAAAAAAACATTCAAACATTGGCAGAGCACATTATATTATACAGTTTTACTTGGAGCTCTTTCAATGATTCAATTTAATGCTAAGTAGTCCAGATTTTGAGTAGTAAAAATATTATGTGCACTTCATCTGTTTGTTTAAAATGGGCTCTCTAAACAAAACCTACACTTTGCTGGAAGTTACCAGTGTCAGTGGGTGTGAATATGTATATTTACACATTACAGAGTGGAGAGGGGGTTGGGTAGGGGAGAGAGAGAGAGAGAACCCTCCCCCTATCCCTTCCAGTGTAAAGGTGTGGCTAAACTCCCACTGGCTCTGCGTTATGGTCCCACATGGGCCGTGACAAGAATAAGAGCACATTTTTGAGCACCCGTCCTTGGAAGAAAGCACAAGCGTGACTGCCATTTACACTGCAGATGGTCCGGGTTGTCTCAATCTTTGTGTGAACAGCTGCTTGTTGTCCTCTCACGGTTGTAGGAGAGTTTGTTCTGTTGTTTGGCAAGTTCCTTCGTCCAAGAGTTATTCCTATTTGGAAAGGAGAAAAGTTGGCTTAATGTCATCTTGCAAGAAGAGTTCAACTATTTTAACATAAGTTTCACTGAGAGAAAATTCTACAGATGTCCATTACAGGGATGCACTTTAATTCCAGTGGTTAGATCCTGCCATTACTATTTTAGAGGTTCAGATTCTGTTTTTCATCAGAAATACATATTTAAAATTTCACTTATATTTGCCGCTAGAAAATCTTTAGGACCCATCAATCTGCAAGTGTTTTTTGAATGCCTAGTCCTTAACGGTGAGACAAAAGAGGAATAAAATGCAGTATGTCCCCACAATTGAACTTTCAGTCTCACTGGGAAGATAGGACATCACTCCCACCACTGAAAAATCTGTGTACAAGGCACATGTATTACATAACTTTACTGAAAAGGTACACCAACAACGTTAAATAATTTTGCGAACAAAAAATATACTTCTCCTCCCACCCTGGCACAACCATTTTCATTTGCGTATTTGCATATTTGCCATATGTGGCCACACACAAGAAAGAAATATGCAAAAAGTCTTTCAATTCTACCATGATCTTCCCACAGTTTTTCCTTTGTTCCTCCTGTGGTGTGGAAAAGAGGCCCACAGTATGTTTGGAAGTTCATGAACAAATTTTTATAATTTTAGCACTGTAACCGGTAAGAGAGTAATTCTCATATCTTCCTGCACCTGTCACCTTGTCATTTGCTTCTCAACTCAAATGGTGTCTCTTTGGAGAGACCTTTCTTGACAATGCCCTCCAATACAGCGCTCTAACCTGTCATGGTCACATTATACTGTTTAATTTTCTTCACAGTCCTTATTTCAATATGAAATTCCTTATTTAACACTTCCCTATTTAATAATTCTTTATTCCCATTATGTGTTTGCTTGAGTGTTCTCTTGTAGCCCACGTTGGGAAAGAAACAAGGTCAGAGCAGGAAGTTTATCTGCTTTCACAGCTATACACCCCAAGTGCCTAGAACAGCACTTAGTATGTAGTAGGACCCCCTTTGACACTTGAAACTGAGTTCATGAAATACAAACTATCAGTCTTTGGTCTAATTCATAATTAATATTACTCATAGAAAAAAAAAGAAAACAAAATGGACAATGACTAAAACTTGCACAGAGTAAAATTTATTATAAATGAAGAATTGACTAAAGAATCTATTTTGGTAACATGGAAAATTCAAAAATTGATCTGAGAAAAAAACTTGTTTGAAACAATTGGCACACAAAAAACAGTGGCCAAAACTGCATATGGAAAAATTTTCCCTTGACTAAAAAGTGATAGAAGAACAAAATTTTCTAAACAGAATTTGTATCTGTAAAATTTGACCCTGGACAATTAGAGTTGGTGGAAGTAAAAGTCATAAAGGAAAACTCATAATAGCAGAAGATATAATAGGTAACATTTGATATGTTTAGGGGGAAAAAGACCTGATGGATAAATCAAATCTTCATCATAAAATTCATGAGAAAGAATTGATTTTGAGAAAAATAATTTTAGTGAAATGAAAATGAAAAAAAGAGAACTAAATTGTTTATACAGAAAAATTGATCAAATAATGCAATTGGCTTAATGCAGTTTGATTCAAAAAATTCCTTCTTGGCAGGGGTAAAATAATTCTGATCAAAATGATTGTGTTTATAAATATGGAGTCAATATATTCTTATGGTCAAGATGGTGAGATAACAACTTTCTATAATCTGCTCATATATATGTATAGCAATATAAATAATAAACCACCAAATTGTGAATCATAAACAGTCATAAAATAAACCAGTGTATAATGTGCTGAAAATGAAAAAAAAAATCATTATAAATTGTCAGAGGAGTTTCCTCAGAAAACAGGGAAGCCAGTAACCAGCTGGACAGGCTTGGGAAAGTCACTCAGCCATCCTAGGTCTTGAACATACACAACAAGAGTTTGAGCTACAAATTTAGACTGAAGTCAAATATGGAATACTAAGAGAAAGTGTGGATTACTGAGAATGAGAGCAGAAATACTAACAGGATATCATGGGCTCACCATTACGGGCTTCCTGCATTCAGGGGATAGGAAGATTAAAAAAAAAAAAGCACTGGAAAAAGAGGAAAAAATGAGCAAATCAATAAAAGAATAGAATGGTGCAGAGGTGCCTGGGTGGCTCAGTTGGTTAAGCAGATCTCTGCTTCTCTGTGGGTTTTGGCTTCATTTTCTCCTATTGCTTCTTATACTTGGCAGAGGAAATTGTAGCTGATAGCTCCTATACTTCAGTTTTGCCACAAAACAGTTTCTTTAATTCCAATGTTAAAAATCGCAGGGCAGGCGCACCAGGGTGGCTCAGTTGGTTAAGCGTCCAACTCTTGATTTTGGCTCAGGTCATGATCTTAGGGTTGTCAGATTGAGTCCCGTGATGGACTCTGGGCTCAGTCTGGAGCCTGCTTAAGATTCTCTCTCTCCCTTTCCTTCTATCCACCCGCTACTCACATACTCTCTAAACAGAAACAAACACAAAAACAAAACGAAACCCAGGGCAGGTCTAGCCCATCACTATTGTCAATGAAGTGGACCATTAAGAAGGCACAAGAAGACAAGACAGTTTCCAAAAGAGGGGAGATTACTGATTCTCAGAACATGGGTGAAGAATTACAGGATGGACAATAGGATATGACCACTGTAAGCAGTTAGGAAATACAAATGCTTTCAAGATCAAGCAAAAGAAGAACATGTCTAAAAGCAGAGAGGAACAGATGAAGTTGAAAATGGAAAGAGGTAATAAATAAAGGAAAGACAGATGGAGGAAGGTGAGAACCCCAAAGCTTCAGTACTCTCTTGATTTCTCCAATCTCTCACTCTTCGAGTTTGGTGATCCCACTGACCAGTTCTCCTGCTTCAGAGTTTATCTTCTCACCTTCTGATTGAGCCCTTAGTTCAGTCGTCTCTTTCTATGATGACTCTGCACCTCTGGGACATGCTGAGAGCCTTGGTCTCTGCCTCCTCCTGCTTCCCAGCATGGGTCTGGGAAAGCTGGGCAACAGACAGCTAGATCTCTTGAGACCAGGAAGGGATGAAGTCAGAAGCAAAGATGAAGAGTTCAACTTTTGCAAAGAAGGGAAAGTGGACATCTTTCCCATAGACAAACTGGCAGAAATAAATAAAGGGATACATTTCTGCAAAAACAGATTTAGGAAAAGAAAAAGACAAGTTATTGTAAAGGAAAGGGTGAATGGGGGATTTGGGGGAGAACGGCCTTGAGAAAAGAGGTTGAGGATACGAACTAAAGAGAAAAGTCAAGGCCATCTACTAGTAGGAAGGATGGAAACGAAGGAGCATAAAGAGTGTATTAGTTTCCTAGGGCTGCTGAAACAAATCACTACAAACAGGCAGCTTAAAACAACATAAATCTATTCTGTCACAATTCTGGAGGCCAGAAGTCTGAAATTAAAGTGTCATTAGGGTTGCATTTCCTTTGAAGACTCCAGAGGAGAATCCAGGCTGCTGGCATTCCTTACTTGCTGCATTATCCCAGTCTCTGCCTCTGCCTTCATATGGCCTTCTCTCTGTGTGTCTGTCACATCTCCCTCTGTCTCATTCATCATTGGATCTAGAGCCCATCCAGGTAATCCAGGATGATCTCATCTCAAAATCCTCAATTTAATTACACCCTTTCCCCAAATAAGGTAGCATTCACAGACTCAGGGATTAAAAGAGTATGTGTCTTTTTTAGGACCACCATGTGACCATTATGAGGGGTGGAAAAAAAAAGGTCTGGATTAGCTGATTTAGAAAAGCAGGCTTGGAACATGGAATAAAAGAATGAATGTGATTACTGAAAAGAGATGATGGCCAAGTCAGAGTTGGACACATGAATTTTTCATAGGCCAAGACTGCATGATTTTCCAGCTGCTTTTGGCAGCCTGGAAGCAGGAGCTAAGCAAGCAGACGGCAGAGGTAACTCAGAACGGGGTGTTTATAGGTGGGCTTAACAGAGAGTTAAGGAAATGAAAGATCTGCTTTTCCCCACTTCCAGCTATAGAATATGAGATGTCTGTTTATTTAAGCAAAACAGTACATGTTAATTCATCTTGTGAATTGTAAAGCATTTAACAAAATAAGGAGATGTGATTTTACTTGTTCCCCTCACTCCTCCCTCTACTTTATTCTTATATCCCAGCTATATTCTTACTATGCAATTCTATATTCATTACTATCCTCCCAAATCCCCCCAAAATAAAACTTTAAACAAAATCTCTATTTCAGTAAACCCAAACTTTTTTTTTTCATGAATGATGCCTTTAATAAGCGTAGACTAAGTACAATAATGACTGATAAATACTCCCAACATCCCCTGGCTCTCCAAAACCCTGGTGGCGGAGTATTTGTCTGTATCACCAGGGTCTAAAAAAAGTGTTAGAGAATTTTCATTTATTGTTGGAACCAGAGATAGTTCAAAAACCAAGCCTCTAGGTCATATTTCCAGGGCAACGCTCAATAGTTCCACCTCATCCTGGAAGGCTTGCTGGGGAAGCGAAAAAGCACAGGTTACTTCACAAGCTGCTAGATCTGTGATTTTTAAAGTTCATTTTTCCTCTTTATCTTTTTCTGCCTTTAAAAAAAAAAGCAGCTGAGCTCTCTCCTCAAACAAAAATTTATATCAAACACATAAAAGTGAAGCTGCCATGGTTGAGGTTTGGGAGGGGAACTCAGAACCTCCCCCAGCCAGTTTGTCTCCTCCCCCCACCCTAGTGTCTTTTCCCATAGGCCCCTCCTGTGGTGTCCCTTGAGTACCTCTAAGAAATAATTTCTGAGCAGCTACACTAGATAAGTATAGAATAGACTTAAGAGTGCAGAGCACAGAAGCAGCCTTCTGGTCCAGAGAACTTCAATATCTTGTCCATGGAGAGTCTGTCTGACTCAGGCTGAGCCTCCACTAATTAACTTTATTACTTAAGTAGTAGAATCAACAAATATTTACACCATGAGAGGCTTTAGTTCACATCCAGGCCAATTCTGTCCTTTTGGGTCAGTTCTGGGAATATTTAGAAATATTTAACTCAAGCTCAACTGCTCCTTCCAACAGGAACATGTAACTTGTTTCTTTCTTCTCTCTGTAAACCTTTGCAAGAACACATTAAAAAATATCTGATATAGAAGTTTCCAGGATAAATGGTTCTATTTTCATTGGTGTTGACATCTTACCATTTTCGAGAAGGCTTACAAGCCCAATTAAGGTCTCTGAAGAAAGGGTAAGTGTCAGTCCAGGCTTCATCTTAAACTAATGGTTTCATCTCCATCAAACTACTTTCTGAGGATCATCCTCATCTCCTTTCCCTCCTCCCTCTTCAAGATTTTTTATCTCTACCAAACTTTTTTCTTCTAATCTGAGGATATGTTTTTTTCTTTAAGCCTATTTATTTCTTAGCCATCTGACATGCCCAAGATAGCACAACCCTCGCAAGATCTGTTTTTACTGCACTACAATTGGCAATTCTCCCTGCTTGAATAAACTTGCACACATTAAAAGTTTTAATAGAGGAGTGAGGATTGCAAGTAGGTGTTAATAGGGCAGGCCTCCAAAATGAGCCAAGTACAAAGGTATTTGGCAGAAGAAAAATATTTCACTAACTTGAAATTGCAGATAAATAGCCGATGCAGTTAGATTCAAATGCATTATTTTGAGATGGGCATTCAGTAAAGTCTCTTAATACAAATCAAAAAGTACTTATTCAGTACCTCCTCTGTGAATGAAATTGTGTCAAGTTCAGTTATGGGGGATGGGGTGGGGTTGGGAATACAAGGATAAGTAAGACAATTTCTTTCTTAAATGACCATGTAACTTGAAGGATTAATCAAATGAGCTACAATGCAACACAAAAAGTTACGTAAAATAGATTTTGAATAGTGAGAAATGGATCATCTGAATGTGAAGAAGGGTGGCTATCAGTGAGATAGTGAGATAATCAGTGAGAATGGAAAAGAGTAGAAGGTATTCAAGATGTGTTGCAAAATATATATATATATATAGAGAGAGATAGTTATAGATATATAGAGATATAGATATATAGAGATATAATCTTAAACTGACTGTAAGGAGTGAGGGAGAAAGATAAGTCAAAGATAATGTCATGGTTTAAAGCTTGTGTTAGTGAGAAAATAGAGTGTCATTATCAGAAAACGATGACAAGGATATCTATGAAATGATAAGTTCTGTTTTGGATGGGAAAAGTCTAGGTGCTAGATCAACGCAGATACTGTTAATCAAAAAACTGAAAGAATGGGGTCTTAAGTTTGCCATAAGAGAGAACTTAGCTCAAATCATATCCATACAGTGACTCACAGGGAAGAAGATGAGATCGACAAAAACAAAGCAAAACAAAAAAACAAAATAACAACAACAACAACAACAAAAAGAACAGAAAGAGAAAAGGAATAAAGCACTGGGGGAAGAGAAAGTTTCAGAAGAAAACCACAAAAGTATCCAAATCTGTGAAGAGGGTTGAGGAGTGTGAAAACTGAGATCCTATTGGAGCTGGTAATTAGCAGGCTACTAGGGACTTTAATGAGAGCTCTTTCAGGAGGATGGTGGGTTTTCCTTACCTCATTGCCTCTGTTTATTCATAACATCTGCTACCTTATAACTTGGGTTTGCAGTGGATTTGACTTGATCTCATGGCTTCTCTCTATGCAACTTTTCAGTGTCTTCTGCTGATTGCTTTCTTATTTCTCCAAAATGTTCCAATTTGAATATCCTGCTCCCCCAAAAAAAGAATCGACTAGAATTTATCTTGGTTACATGCAGGCATCACAATTTGTTGGACGACCTATGGACCAATGTCTCAGGTCAAGTGCCTCTTCTGATCCGGTGGTCTGTTACTAGGAGAATGGCACCTATTTCCAGTCTAGGGCTGTCCCTTCAGCAAACAGACGGGCTGAGGTCAGCACCAGAAGTGACATGTCTAGATTATTATGTCCACAATATAATGCTCCATTCCAAAGTGTAAGGATTCAAACTCTAAATTGCTCCTGGAATTTTAAACAGTACCTAACGGGGAAGAAAAGTTCTCTTTATACCAGCATCCAATTAGTTCATAGGTCAATATTAATAAGGCTTTACATTTACTTAGCTGTTTAAACTTTGTAAAATGTTATTCTAAGAGGGTTCAGAGACAGAAAGGTATGTATAAACATACTCTACAAAGGCAAACACTTTATAGCTTTATTTTATGCAAATGAATTAATAAAAAAGTATGTGATAACTATCTAAACAATACCTGCCCCTTGGCAAATTGTCACAGTTACGGGTGCTTAACTAAACAGTACAATCTATCAACTTCCTTAGTTCTGGACCTTTAACAGCACATTTAGTACTTTTGCAGAGAAGAAACAACTCTTATTAGCTTGAAAGCCAAAAAGTTGCTTCTCTAAGCGTCATTGTTACTATAGAGATTGATATTAGGTTGTAAGGATCCATGTCCCTTCCTCTAGATTTGGTGCCCTGGAGGTGGTGGTCGAAGTGGGAGGAAATCCTTGGCCCACACAACAAATCAGAACAAATCAATTCACTTCAAACACAGGGTCTTCTGAGATCCACAGTAGCAATGAGAAAATGGAGGCGTCATGAATTAATTGAGGTCACATTATTGCATATGGGCACAGCTGGACAAAAACTCCCACTTTTTTGGTCTCAGGCCCGTAAGTACTCTTTCCAGTACTCCAACATCAAATAAGGAAGGTGATATTCGAAGATGAAGCAAGAAGAGTGGAAGGAAAGAAGTATTTTAACTTCTGGTCCACCCCAATCTTCATTAGTCACTATTCTCCACCTAATTATTTAAGCCAGAAGCATTTCTTGTTTTCTCCACCCATCCGCCAACAATATGCAATAAATCACTAAGTTCTGACAGCTGACCTCCAAAATATGTCTGGAATACATTCTCTTTTTCCTGTCTTCTCTGTCACCACCTTGGTCCAAGCCACCATTGTCTCTTAGACCACTGCAAAAGCTTCCCAATTGGTCTCCTGGCTTCAGCACTAGCCTACCTACTGTCTATATTTAGCAGACTGGCCAGAGTAATATTTTTAAACAAAAATTACATCTCATTTCCCCCCTATGTTAAATTCTTCACTGGCTTCTAGTTTCACTTTACTCTAGATTTAGAGTAAAATCTAAACACTGTACTCAGGCTCTGCACGGCATCTTGGCAACTCCACCAAGATCACTCACTCTTCCTCTCACTGACAAATCCAAGCACACCAGTCTTCTGACAATTCCTAGGATGTGCCAAGCTCATCCTGCCTCATGACTGTTGTGCAAACTCTTCCATCTGCCTCGATTGCCCTTCCCCAGGTCCTTGCCTATTTGGCTCCTTTTCAACCGTCAAATTTCCTCCTCATGAGAGACTGCTCCGTGACAACCCAATTTAAGTAGCCACCTACTTCCCATCCCCTCCTGTTACTCTCTACTACATCACTCTGTTTATTTTTTTCCTAGAGATGATCACATGTACATATTTTAAATGTATGTAGTTATTTATTGTCTCTTCCTCATTGCAATAGGACCTCCATGAAAACAAGACTCTCATTTGTATCTTTGTCACTGTAGCCTCAGGGCCAAGCCCAATGCTTGGCATACAGCTCATCCTATCAATTCTACCTCCAACATATATCTTAAATGTATACTCTCTTCCCTGTCTCCACTGTCATGATTCTGGTTCAAGCTAGCATTATCTTTTCTTCGGACTAATGCAATAAGCTCCCAATTGGCCTTCCTGCTTCAACTCTAGCCCAGCACCAAATATTTATGGTGAAATAAATAAGCACATCATTGTGGGAATCATAATAATATCTAAAAGAAATGGAAATCTGGACCCTGAAGGAAAATCACTTAGTTTTTTCTCCCAAGCCCTGAAAGAACATCAAACAATTCTCACCAGGTTTTGATACTTGAGTGATAGAGTATGAGCCATTTTATTCAAGCTCAGCTGAAGAACAGCATGGAGAAGAGAGCGTTCCATTTTTCTATCTATGAGCTACTGTTCTAGTCACATGCATGGAGTTTCTAGGCTCCAAAGAATGAAGCAAAAGGAAAAAACTCAATCGCAAACGCCCATAAAAGTAATAATAATTTAAAAAGATCTTCACAATCTCAACCCTGACCCTGACCACATCAGAAAAGACTAATCTGGAGGCTTTTCTCTAATACCTCTACCTATGAGGTTAGGGGTGTTGTAGATCCCAGAAAGAAAATAGGAGCACTGTTAATTAAAGAGATAGCTCAAAAGCTTTCATTACACCTTTGAACTAGTACTAAGAGGATTGTAGCTTCCGATTCCATTTCCCCACTGTCAGACCCAGAAATGGCTTCTCAGCCAAGAAGTGACGGAGTAGAACAAAGTGCACAATCCCTGATGCCAGGATGCCACTTTAATCATGCCAGGTCTGTTATACAATCTTAACTTGAACCCCATTGATTTCAAGACACCCCAGGCACTATCCAGAATACACTGTCACACAGAAAGTGCAAATGTGTGCACAGATGGACTGTGGCACCTGGTTGTGTTTGAGGCTGTGGATGCTTGAAACAGGTGTAGTTCGGGCAACAAGTACCCACCCCTTGCCTCATTGGAAGTGACTTGGAGAAAAAAATCTTCCCAAGGTGACAGAAATAATTATATGGCTTTGTCTAGAACTGACAAAAAAATACATTTGAATGGCACAAAGCAATTAAGGCTGCCCCCCTCCCAACAAGTTAGTGTGAGGCAATTGCCCCAGGTTGAAAATCCAACAGCTAACATAGGGAATCCCAGCACCATCTTGGTAGCACACGCCCCTTCTCCATTTCTCACCACCCCCCAAGTTAATTCAGCCCGGGTCTGTGAGGCAGCCTCTGGAAGTCCTGAGGTAGTGTTCTAGGTATCACCGCTTAGTTTCATTTTGGTTGTCTCCCCATCCCCCCACAAAGCTTTGTGGGCTGGCCTTGACCTGAAATCCATCCCCGTAGTGAAACCTCAGAGCTTAATCCACTAAGTCGGTCTGGCTTTGAGCCCCAGAGAAAATGGGATTTCTATAAAATGTTCACTTTAAAGAGAGATTTGCTCCCTTCACAGCTCCTTTTCTGCGTCACACACCATTAACTCACAAAACGCTGGCTATCGGCTGAGGCAGAGACTCAAGCTGGTTATGCATAAAGGGGCGAACTCCCGCATTTGCTCTCTCTCTTAATGAGGCTCCATTTGATTCTCACATGCTGGGGTTTTCTGCCTCAGAATCTGCATCACAAAACATACCAGTTTGCTCACTTTCTTGTCTCCCTCGAGTATCATAATTTGACACAGTGACAAAAAAAAACATGGAGATTCCATTGTGAGTTTGATTCCCCGCCATTTCTCAATGCTACAGAAGCTTCAGGAAGGCTCAGCTCACAGCCCAGCATGAACGTACACGCTGAATCAGGAGCCCGTGCATTCTTCATGGGGAGTTTATGTCACGCACCTAAATCCCCAGAAGCATAGAAACAACCACTGACTTGACGTCAGGGGACCCCCTCCTTGCTACTCAGGAGTATGGTGGTTATTTTCTGTTAATCACCTCCCCTCATTCATTCCCCACTGTTCTCTGTCCTCCCTGTGCCCAAGCAGTGTGATCCCTCGTGGACAGCATCATTCGGGCTCCTTGACAAGGAGAAGCCCTGCAGGAGATCACTGACAGGGAGAGAGCGAGGTCAGGGTAGTCCTTCCTTCACTCCTCAGCTTTAGCATCCCGCCTCCTGAGTAGCTGTGTCCCTCCAGAATTAAAAATACACACCAGAAAATCCCTCTTCATAGGCTCCAGCTCTTACTTGATTCTTGTATAACATTTCCTCTCCTTGCCCTTCCGTCCTCCCTGGGCCTCATCATCCTTTAATTGTCCCTTAGTTGTGCCCATACTTGTGCAAATGGTCCCTCCACTAAAGGATCTTACCTTGAACCTCTGTGCCGATTCTGTGTCCCTCTGATGCAGGTAGAACCACCTGTCTTGGCTGAAAGACCCATCCTGGCCCCCAGAATTCTGGTTTTAATACTCAGAGAACTGTGCCTTAAGTCACTTTTGCTACCCATCTGGTCTGTTCTAGTAAATCATTTCTGCATCCCTCTGAGATCCTATGATGGCCCCATTCTGTCAACACAATGTTTGTCTTCTGATCTTCAGCCTGGTTCCTGGCCTGGGCACCCTGCCTGGTACCCTAGACCTTCCAGAGCTTGAATCCTGCTTTCATCTCAGGATAACTTCTCCTGCCCCAAACCCTGGCACCAATATGCTCACCTGGTCACCTGAACACTACCTGCTTTTTGTTTCCTTTCTGCCTTGTTTTATTACTATTGATTGTATATCCATTAAGACAATGGCTTACCATTTCAACCAGGATGACCACCTATTATTTTGTGATACTCTCCAGACAGCATTTATTAACTGTTTCACTGGACTTTCAACCCTAGATCCACCTCCTAGGATCAGATTCTCCTCTCATGTGGCATCATCCTAATGTTTATCTGTGCATCTCTGAAGACAACTGCATGCCAGGACAAGCACTGAACTTTTCCCCCATATTTTTTAGATACTATGTCCAACATGCTCCTTGATCAATTAATGACAATTTACCACAATCTCATTGACTAACACCACAATCTAATTGAACCCACATCTGAGTACCAACCAGTCAGTGGCAGTCCCATAACTTTTGAGGGTCCACCAATTAGTAGTAGAGTCACTCCAGTGACAATGCTGAAACCTAGCCAGTCAACAAGACTTGCTTCCCCAAAACATACTTTTAAGTTTGATGTCAACCAGGTACAATGTCTGTCACCAACATAATCTCAGAATAATCCCTGAATCCAAATCCTATTTTGTTCAGCAGGCTACTTTGCTCAGAGAGAAGATGGCTAACCAGTATACTCTTTCTTATCTAAATAATGAATTCTGTTTTTTTGTTTCAGTTATTGAATGCTGATACCTTCCCTCCACAATATAAAATAACACCTTTTAGCAACCTAAGAGTAGAAGTAATCTTCCTTAGTTTGCTAGAAGAACTATATCAGATCTCTAGTAAGTATCATACTGACTGGTGACATGATGCTGGTGTCTCCACTGAAGGCAGAAAAAGGTTGCCCGCCCCCACTGCTATCATTTCAGCATGAAAGGTAATGCCAGGGCAGTAAAATTAGACAAAGAAATAAGGAATAAATATTGGAATTGTCATAATTTGCCAGGAAACAATTGTTGACCAAGAAAATCCAAACTCCTCAACTTGGAACTGTTTAGAACCCAAACAAAAGTTTAGTGAGGTGGTCAGATACAAGCTTAACACAATATTAACATTAATAGTAATTGTTAACCTTTATTGAGTGCTTATAATGTGCTGGGAACTCTTCTAAATGCTTTGCAGGTTTCATTTAATCCAACTCTCACAATAGCCCTTGAAGTAAGTACTATTATGCTCCCTATTTAAGACGTGAGATACAGAAAGATTGAGTAAATTGTTAAGAACAACCAGCTTATACATGAGAAGTCTGAGATTTGCACCCAAGCAAACCAATATCAGGAATTGTGCTCTTAACCGCTCTTACAGTGGTCTCCAAGATTTTTTTAAAGACTTTATTTATTCATGAGAGACAGAGAGAGAGAGAGAGAGGCAGAGACACAGGCAGAGGGAGAAGCAGGCTCCTCATAGGTAGCCTGATGTGGGACTCAAATCCAGGACCCCGGGATCATGCCCTGAGCCAAAAGCAGATGCTCAACCTCTGAGCCACCCAGGCGTCTTGGTCTCCAAGATTTTTATTCATGGATCCCATGAGTAAAGAAAGACTGAGCAAACATCTGCATTATATGCATATTTTTTATTTTTAAATTATATACACACATGAAAAAACAAACAAGAGAAACGTTTAAAGGAAAAGATAAAGACAAACCAAACAATATTTTCAAATAAATTTTATCTTACTATTGGCGAAAAAGATCCCTTCAGCTCTCTCTGAATTAGCACAATCGTGTAAAAGAATATGTCTCTTGATTTTTTTTAAACGTAGAGTGTTGATACTTAGAATCAGACCCTTTGTTTGCTCTATCACCAAGGCTCAGTTTCTTTTGACACAGCAGGTAACATCTGTGAAAATAATTGCATTGGGGAAGCTGAAAAAGACAGGCTTTTGATTTACATAGGTAATTTGCATGGTTTAAAAATAAGAGAATATTCATTTATTACTGATATAAAGAATTCTTTTTAAACCCAACCTTCAGTTGATTCCTGTTACTCTTCAGATGGAGACAGACATTCTCACATGATGTTGGCCCTGATCTCCTTTAGTCTCAAAGGACCCTCTCCTACTCTGCTTTTCATTGACAGTGAACTGTTCCTTCAACAAGGTATTCTTCTACTATCTTCCAGTTTAAAGGACTTCATCTATGGTCTTCCCTCTGGAAGTTCCAAACCCCTGCCCCCCAACCTCATACGGCCCCCAGCTCTTCCTTATCCTTCAGACCCATCACTTCTCCCCATCGCTTCCACCAGTAAGGACCAGACCACTATTATGGTTCCCTTCACTTAGCACAGATGATAGTTCTACTCTACATGGTAAATATGTGTCTTTCCCATAAAATACTAAGTTCCCCCAGGCTAGAACCATCTATTTTGTTCACCATTGTATCTTCAGACTCTCACACTATGCTTGAGCTTTTGGTAGGTTTTTCAATAAATAATTGAATTCGTGGCCCATTGAATTCATTCCTATTTGTGATGCCAGCCTGGACATGGGAAGGTTAACAAAACATTCCTAAATTAACTCCCCTTCCAGAACACTTGTAGAAGCATGTGCAGACTCCTACACACCCCTGGACATTGGCTAGCCACTGTGCACTTCCAATGTTGGTTTGCTTCTACTCCTGTGCCAAAGATTGAGGTGGCAAGACAATAACCAACTTTGACAGCGTGGGTCTTAGATGTCAGAAAAGAAGTATGGATATTATCAATGCATGAGATGTATGAGCATGTTACTTGCTGTATTGTTGGGGTGCCTGGGTGGCTCAGTTGGTTAAGTGTCTGCCTTTGGCCTAGGTCATGATCCCAGGGTCTTGAGATCGAGCCCTGCATTGGGCTCCCTGCTCAGTCGAGGTCTCCTTCTCCCTCTCCTTCTGTGCTCTCTCCCTCTCTCGGGTAAATAAGTAGAATCTTTAAAAAAAAAAAAAGACATTAACTTGCAAAATATATAAATACACTGAACTTGGTGATAAAGCATATTTTAAATATATCAACTTGTTCAATAGGTGCTGAGCCTGCTTTCCCCTAAAAGCAGTGCCCAACACAAGGACTTGGATGAAGGTAATTTATTTAGGAGATAATGACAAAAGTTGAAGCAAAGGAGAAGAGGGAGTGAGACAGGCAAGGAAAAGCCAATATAAAGGTGCATTCTCGAGGTTGTCACTGGAGGCAACGGGGGTTCCAAATGGCTAGGAGTTCTGGAAAGTATAAAGAACACCTCCTCAAAATGTCTCTCAAAGGACAGAGGCAGGGCGTTTCTCTGCAGGTTTCCACCTCACCCTTGGTTAGGGCTAACCCTCTGGGCATGATCTTCCCTGTACTTGCAGGCTGCACAACTTCGACATCAGCCTGAGTGCCACCCACAGACGTTCAACGTGATAGTAATAGAGGAGCAGTGAACAAGGGGCTCTGATTTGTAATTGTACCCAGTCACCAGGAAGGAAACTTCTAGGGCAGCACATTTCATACAATAATCAGGAATTCAGAATAGGAAATGCAGACACTAGATGAAGCCACTCTTTGTCTGTGATGATGATCATGGCTTTGCTCAAATTGACAATTTAAGTTGGCAACGCGGATGACTACAGAGCAGGCTGCCCAGAGTTTCGTACTGAGATGCACTGATTCGGGTTCTCCCATGAGCCTCCTGACTACTTTTTCCTTCTTGATCAGGGGGAGCGACAATTTGCAAGCACCCCAGTGAATAAGGTCAAGAGCAGTGAAGAGAGGCCATTTCTTGCCCATGATTTGTGTTCTTCGTAGGTGACTGCACGCAGGTGAATGACCGACACCACCCACGAAGAGTGTGAGCACAGCACCAGGCTTTGAGAATTACCACCTTGTGATGTGGTTCAATGTCCCGTGGCTCCAACCTGCAGCTCTGTCCTTCCCTGTCTCCCTTGCCCTCCCCACACCCCACGGGCCCCTTTGCAGCCTGCTTGCCAAGGCAGCAGAACAACCACACTGTCGGATGGAAAGGCCTCCTGATGATACTCTGGGCCCTTCCTTTCTAATCCGTGGCTGGGCTGGCCACCACCAGTGGGTGCAGTCACCACCCTCAGCCCCATCTCCCACCCCACCTCCCCAGAGACCACTGTAGCCCCCAAGGGACCACACATCCTTCAAAAAAAAAAAAAACACGTCATAACCTCTTTGTGTTTGCCAACACTTCAGAGATCTCTCTCATAGTCTCTTGTGCTACTCACTTGACAAGTATTAAAAATCGCAAGCCCATCCCTTCCCCTCAGGTGATTAATGTACTTCGGCCTTTCTGCAAGCGCCAAGTGCTCTTCCTTCAGGCACAACATTTGATAAAGAAATGAATCCTTGACATTATTAATTCCCTGGGCTGAGATTTTGTTTAATAACTGTTCTGTCAGTGATAGATCTGAAGAGGTAGTGTGCGTGTGTGTGTGTGCATGTGTGTGCACATGTGTGTGTGTGTCTGTGTGTGTGTGTGTGTGAGAGAGAGAGAGAGAGAGAGAGAGATGATAGAAAGAGAGTGGAGGAGAAAGGGGAGGATAATTTGATTGTGGCCTAGACATTAGGCAGCCTGGCATTACAAAGCACCTCTTTATCCCGAACCCGAGCACCAGTGTGACAAATCACGGCTTTCTCCACCCCCCACCTCTGTCTGATTAGGCCCAAGCCGGCCAATCACAGCACATGAGTTGAGAAATATTTCCTCCTTGACATTCTGGAGAACAATCCCTTGCTGAAGAAAAAAAATACATTATAAAATAAATGGAAAAGCATCAATCAGCTACGAAAATGTATTCTACTGGTTGGAGGCAAGTGATGTTTTCATTTAAATGGGACTGAAGGCAGAGAGGTTTGATTTTTTACTGAGACACCCAAGCAGAGCAGGGAAGTATTTGCATATACACTCCTACCCTCCCCCCCCATGGTCCTTTCGTTCAGCAGGATGGACCAGGAGGCAGTTCTCGGGGAGGCGGCCTCACGCGGTGGCCAGGGAATCACTCCTCCCACTTGGTGTGATTTGGATAAAAGTGCACAAGTCATTTTATTGCCAACAGTCTTTTTCTCTTTCTCTGTCTCTGTCTCTCTCTCTCTCTCTCTCTCTCTCACACACACACACACACACACACACACCTTCCTCAGATGGAAGAAAAGTCAAATTGCAGAAGAGGAAGCCTCTTCCCCTCTGGAATGCACCTCAGGCTGGGTTTTGGGGACTGGCTGGGAGCTTTCCTTCGGGAGAAGCAGGCCCGGCTGCTAAACCCTCCAAGACTGGATAGGGCCTGCCTCACCCAGTCCCGCTCAGTGATGCCCCGAAACGTTTGTCAGCCCATCTCCCCCTTCCCTTCCCTCGCTTCTCATGGCATCACCTTCAACCCTCCTCCTGTCCCCACAGATGAAGAAGTGGATGCATTTATATGACTCAGAGGTCTGTGAACTCAATCCGGGGGGTAAATAACTCACTGAATGAATGAGATATGTCATTCCCAGGCTATAAAAATGACTCAGTGCCTCCCTTTGCCTAATGGGGCCTCGCGGCCTGGTGCGCTCCAGTCAGGGGGCTGCAGCCCCAGGGTGGTCAGGCCCTCCAGCTCCACCTGTGTCTCTAGGTGAGCAAGAAGGCCCGGAACCACTCTGAAGGGCGTCGGCCTCCTCCAGGATCATAGAAATATATACATTTATATCTATTTCTTCCCACTTATGATACACCAGCATACCTACAGAGACTTTTATTTCATGAATTAATAACAAAATACAAATATGCTACAGTTTTCATTTTCCTTTCTTAGTTAAAGGACAGAAACTTCCACAACAGAATTATGTGTATTGAGTTCAGCCTGGACTGGTTCTGGGTAAAATAAGGAGGAAAACTAAAGTTATCAGTAACTTTTCCCTGTCTTCCTCATCTTCCTGTCACCTCCTTCCCCCCCAGCCCAGCCTCACCATTACGCGCACACACACACGGGCGCACACACACACAGAGGCAAATACCTGGCTCACCCCTAGTCCAAATCACCCATTATGGCTCTCATAAAACGGTCCCCTTTATTATCTCACTGAGGTCACCTCCTAGGACATTGCAGAGAGGCCAGACCTTACAGGTGCCTTCCTCCTGTCAAAAGTCAACCCAGTCCTCTCTTTGGTTACATCTGCTTTCCAACCCTCAGACCAGATCCTGTCTCCTACTACCTGAAATCCATCCAGACTCTGCCTCCTTAGCACCTACCCTCAATATATCTCAATATTCAATATATCTTCAATTTTTTAAACAAAAAATATTTTGTTTTTTTCGATCTGTTCATTTTTCCCAGCCAGTACTCTGAGTTCCAGTACAGGCAAGACCCTTGTCTGTGATTACACAGACCACATGCACACACACACACACACACACATATACACACTCCATCCAAAAATGTTGCATTGCACAGAGCCAGTGTTTTGTAAATGTTTGCTGTTAAGTCTTATCAATTGCAAGTCCTATGAGAGCCCCAGGAGGAAGATATTTGGAGGCAGACGAGAGTTTGAAATCAAACCAAAAAAAAAAAAAAAAAAAAGAAGGAGGTATTATCATTTGGCAAGTTCCACAATCATTCTGATGCTTGGTGTTCTTGCATGTTAAATGGTGATAATAAGGCCTTGCGCTGGGTGAGTGTGGGAATTAATAGGATGGGGTATGTAAGGAGCGAGCAGAGTGGCTGGCACATGATCAGCTCTCAATGAAATATGGTTCGCAGAAATCACATCGTGTTGGCTTCTTTGTCCTCACGGGCTGGCCTTGCTACCAGCCCAGGACTCAGTTCATGGATTGCTAGGGTGTGTGTCTGGGCTCACATCAGTATGCACGCCTCCCTGGCACATCCTATTTTCAGCATGGCTACCTGGTCATGTTTTCCCATCCTTCCACTCTTCCTTTCTTTCTCTCCTAATTTTGCCTTTGAAAAGCAGTCACGCTAGCACAGTCTCTTCTTTCCAAGACACACAAGAAACATTAAATATTTGGAAACCCTTCATTCATGACATCAGTCCAGGGTATGAGACAGGCTTTCGGGGAGCGGGTGAGAGGCTGCCATAGGAGCACCTGTGCCTGGTAACCATCTCCCTGGCAACAGAGTTCCAATGGCCAATGGACGTTCCTTTTGAAGCTCTAACAGAGTTTTTGTTTCCAAAGCATGTCTGCTTCTCCTACTTTGACTAATCAACATTACATCTTTCAATGTGTGTTTAAGTGAAATAATAGATTACTGCTCAGCCACAGTTGAATGACAGGGGGGTCAGATGACTCTCAGGAAGAAAAGGCAAACAACAAAATCTACAATGGATTTTGTTGAAAAGGAAAAGCTTATAAACCATTCTTTCTCTCTCTGCCTGAATTCACTTATAAACAATTATGTTTCAAAAAATGATCTTTTGAATCATGAACCATTCTCCGAGCTCATGAAGACTTTGGGGGTGTGTCCCCAGTTTTTCAGCGTTTTTTGTCTGCTTAGAATACTTGAAACCTTCCAAATAAATACACCCCTGCTTGGCTCACAAAAGTAACACTTATCACAGTGTCCAATGTCATGTCCGAGTGATTCTTACAACGCTGTTTTTTGAGATTCTGACAACTATTTTGGATTGTGCCTTTTGTTTCTGGCAGGAAAGGTTAAGATGTATTTTCAAAGATACATTCATTTCTCAGGTATATATATATATTTTTTTCTCTCTCTCTCTTTCCTTTGGAATCTTTTCCTCAGCCTTAGAAACTTCTTAACAATTCTGTAACACCTGGAATTTGTCTGTGTCTCCTCTTTATCCTTTTGTGTCAGGACCAGAATTCCTGATTTGTTCTAATATACCTAAGGTCCTCATCCACATTTGATTAAGATATTTAAAATAAACAGAGATCCTACATTCAAACGTGTCATCCATTTGTTTCTGGCTGGCTTTGTTCTCTAAATCCTTAACTACTTTTGAAAAGGTAAAATAAGAAAGTGGAACCAGTTCTGTCTTGTATTAAGTTCTAAATATTTAAATGGTAATTCTTGACTTTTGAGTCAGAATGGTATTCATTGTCTGGCAAGGAAGGATACAAAAGAAGCCACGTGCTTGATTTTATATGTTATTAACATGTGCTGAAAATACATTTGCTTTTGTCTTGCACAAACTCATTTTGAAGATGATTAACAGAATGGATTGACACTGAATTTTTTTCTAGGCATAAGGAGGAATAATTCTAAATTGGGGGCAGCTGTATTAACAAGTAGGTCTTTCCTAGAGTCCTAAAAGTCACCACGAGGTGGCACACTAGCACAACACGAAAAAAAAAAAAAGGAATTGTGTCCCAGGGGGCCAACTCGCAGTCTCTGTTAATGCCTTGATTTTCCACTTACAAGCAGGAAAATGCCATGGAAACTTTTGTTTTCCACTTCGAGGGAAGGAGGGGGGTAGGGATGGGGGGAGCACCAAGCCCCCTTCCACCGTGTGTTGTGCGCTGCCCCATAACCACATCTGGACATTATAAATCATTGCATTGTTGGAATCCAGCATTTTCTGATCTTAGCAACAGCCCCATTCTAAGCAAAAAAGAACCAGCATGTTCGGTTTAGCTTAAAAACAACTAAAATAACAAAGGGAAGAAAGGAAATCATTTTTTACAAAGCAGAAAACATCAGTGGAGTTTATTTGGACATCCGGGGGGGGGGGGGGGCAAGCGACTAGAGAACACACCTTCTGCTGGTTCCAGGTGCCACTCAGGCCTTACCTGCCACGGGCTCTGCTTCTAACAGAGACACGAAGCTGACTGCATCAGAGTTTTACCTCAACACCTCTTCTGCCCTCACAGCCTGCACTGACACCCCGCCCCCAAGGGAATGACCCTCTATTACTATTACTTTTTAATCTGGGCAACTGCTTGACATTCCACAGAACCCGCTTAGAGAAGGTGCCACGGTGCTGCCTTGGTGAACGAAGCCACTTCTGGGCATTGGAGCAGCTGTGCTCTAGCTCAGCTGAGACTGACGCCCCAACCTATCCTCCTCCCGCATTCCCGAGCTCCTGGATCTTCGTACAAAGTACCTTTAGACCATGTGCATGAGGATCCGTCTAATCTCATTAGATTTCTCATTTTCAGCATAATACTGTCATGGTGCCGTGCACCAGTGCCCCAGATTAGTGGCTTGTCAGAATGGTGCCCCACTAATGAGCTAATCCAAATAATGCTCAAATCCCAAATCAGATTTAAGACGATCCAGTCTGGGTAGAATTAGGGAGAGCAAAAAATGCTGACTGAAAGAACAAGCTTTCGTTTTCTTTGTTTTGCCTTAAAATAAAATAGGTGGAGCGCTGTCAAGCTCCAGAGTTTTTCCTTTGTACAACATTAACGTCCATCACCCAACTGGGAATAATAAACAGAAAAGAGTACATCTGTATGGATTGGTATAAATTTACCTTAGAGGGTTAGAAAACACACAAACACACATATGCGAGCTTAATATATTCAGCAGATCCATGTCCTTCACAGCTTCTACTTTGCCTGACTTTCCTGTGAGCTTGGCCTTAAGACCTTGCAGACTTTGAATCTGATGTATTTCAACGGTGACTTTAGGATGTAGGGTTAGGTCAAAAAAAATTTTTTTAAGCGTATTTGTTTCCTCCTTTTCCCTCAGGGCAAAGCTGGGCTCCAGAAATCCCAAAATGTGTAATAGCAAAGTTAAGGTCAGGCCCTTAACAAAGGAACTGGGAAAACAGAATGCAATCAGAATCATTGTGGTTTCAGGTGTTCTTGAAAATGAAGCCCTGGCTTAAAAATTGAGGCTTAATTTTTTTTTTTTTTAATTTCTGTACTTTTGTAGACTTCTGGAGAATGAAAGAAATTACTTCTGTTGGCAAAAAGACAGTTTTCATTGTGGCTACCGAGTGGGCCAGTGCCGAGCGCTAGGAGGGTAAGGACCTTCCATCCTCCTCCACCGCCCAGCGACTGTCATGCCATCACAGGGACACTGTACCTCCACCTTGGGGCAGCGATCTGGAAGGTGAAGGGCCATCACTTGAGTTTTTAAGAGTCAAGTTCTGCAAAGCAGGGTAGTTGGCCTTCGTGTTCTGACGCACACACACTCGGCCAGCTTGACCTGGGACCAGTAGCCTCAGAATGCACAGGTGGACCACTCTGTCCTTGGACTTGTTGGGCACACAGGAGGCTGTTCCCCAGCGTCTTCAGAAGTGTTTTCAAATGACGCGCCCGTGAAGTACTTTCCGGATTCGTTTCTCCTCATTTGTAGCGTGTCCATTTGATATGCTGCTCTGGTTTATCGTTGCGAGCCTCCTTAGGTTAGGAGCTCACAAAGGAAAGTTTTGTGTTCGAGTTTTATGCTCAATGGATTTTTATTGACCTGCAACTAACCTGAGCTTTCTTCCACCGATTTCAAAGTTAACCACATGGCACAGTCACAGACACTGAGAGGCTGCCTGGAACTCGGGGTCCTCGCCCAATGCCTACATGAGAGATGGCACCTGTTGCTCTCCTTCCTTCCTTGCTCTTTCCTTTCCCATCGTGACATCCTGGAACATAGAGACTTACCCTTGTCCCTGCACCTCAGCTAGGCTGATAACCGCTTCCTCCCTCGTCTGCTGGATGGTCAGTCAAGGAGATCGATTGATCGGCTTCCCGATTTGGTAACAGAGGCGAGGATCACCAACAGAAATGAAAACGTGTCGGGACGCCTGGGTGGCTCAGTGGTTGACTGTCTGCCTTTGGCCCAGGGTGTGATCCCGGGATCCAGGATCGAGTCTCACATCGCAGGGAGCCTGCTTTTCCCTCTGCCTCTCTCTCTCTGTCTCTCTCTCTGTCTCTGTCTCTCATGAATAAATAAATAAAATCTTAAAAAGAAAGAAGAAAAGAAAAGAAAAGAAAAGAAAAGAAAAGAAAAGAAAAGAAAAGAAAAGAAAAGAAAAGAAGTCTCCACAGAGACTGGTACCTGAATTTTCATAGCAGTTTTATTTATAAGAACCCCAAGCTGGAAGTGGCCCAGATGTCCATCCACATGGTGAGTGGGTAGTCAGGCTGTGGCATATTCACGCCATGGAGCACTACCCAGTAACCAAAAGGAGCAGGCTCCTGAGAAACACAACCACACAGAACAACCTGAAAGAGGCTGGACTCCAAAGTCTACATCCTGTATGATTCCATGCATGTAAAATTCTCAAGGAGGCAAAAATCATCAGGACTGAAATCAGATCAGCGGCAGTCCGGGGCTGCGGGGAGGCGGGGTGGACAAGGGGATGGACTGCAAAGTGGCAAAGGGGATCTTTTTTGTGGAGGTGGCAACGTTCTGAACATTATCACAGTGACAATGACACAACACTGTCAAAACTCATCAGATCGCACACTTAGAATAGATGTACCTTATTGCACATAGATTACACTTCAAACAAAGTCATGAAGTCCTTTTTGGATGGATAAGTTTTCGTGTTTTATAAAACTGCCATAAAACAAACACAACAGCTAGAATGAGCCATTTCGCATGTTTCACATTTATCACACCAGCTTTTTGGCTGTAGTTGAATTCGAGGATCAGAATGATGTCCTGTAATGACAAAGCAAGTTGGTATTGGCCATAATACCGCCGTATTTTCTCGAGCACCCACAGCCTTCCCTAGTTTCTTTTTTTTAATAAATTTTTATTTATTTATGATAGTCACACACAGAGAGAGAGAGAGAGAGAGGCAGAGACACAGGCAGAGGGAGAAGCAGGCTCCATGCACCGGGAGCCCGACATGGGATTCGATCCCGGGTCTCCAGGATCGCGCCCTGGGCCAAAGGCAGGCGCCAAACCGCTGCGCCACCCAGGGATCCCTTTCCCTAGTTTCTTTACCCAATGTGTAAATGCTGTGAACTTGTCCACATTAGCTTGTTGATTAGCAAGTTGGCTAATCAAGTACCTGTTTTCTTCGGTTAACCGCCCCCAGGGTAACCACCTCATGCCATCCTCCTCCCCTTGCCCTGCCTGGACGCTCCTAGCGCTTGTAACCACAGTCCGCATCCTCGGCTTCGCTCAGGACCAGGGCACAAATTGATGATCATTTTTCTTTGTGAATTATGACACAGGCACATCGCCTCACCCCTGGAAGACAGCGGCCCCTGCCAATCCTCCAGAACAGCCAGAAGAGAAATGAGAGGCCTGCTCGGGCCTATCTGCTTCCCTGCTGACTCTAATTACCCAGTCGGGAGTTTTACAATCCCTCCCTCCCACCCGCCCCCAAGTTGTGATGGTCGACTCTGCACTCTGCAGACTTTGGCTGGGTCTTTCTTTTGTGTGCCCACTGCTGCCAAGTGCATTGGGCTCCTAATGAGGTTTGACACTAATGGAGCTGTGAGACAGTGTGATTATGGGTCCTCCCCCCATGCAGCTCAGACCTGGCAGGAAATGACCCCAGACTCTGCACCCTTCCACTCCACCCCCCCCACCCCGCCCCCGCCGATTCTGTTGAAACCATCTTCAGCAGCCAGCTGGAGCCCACCGACCCCCCCTTTCTCACTGCAGTTCCCTCTTCCCTCCATCATCCTGCAGGTGGCTGAAAATAAGATTTTATGGCCTGATGCATGGTGGGTTGGTTGACAGCGCTGGAGACCTCCTTTAATTCAGGGGGGCTGTGGAGCATGGAGGTGAGATTGGAAATGGGAACAGGGGCCCATAAAAACAAGGACTTTCCCAACTTGCTTTTAAAAAGCGCTCCAAGGAGGAAGGGATCTAGGCAAGTTATGGTTGTTTTCTATTAGATGCTTAACAACGTGTGTAAGTGGAGGTGATTTAAGAAAAAACAACATGTGCTTCTGTAATTTCCATGTTGTGTGTGGTACAGGTGTTAAGGGGCTGGAGCTGACTATTGAACTGTGAGCTAATTATAGGCAGAAACAGCTGTTGTCCTCTAATGAGGAGACAGAGCCACAAGACACTGCTCGGGCGCGGAAGCCGGAGGAAGCCTGTTGCAGGCTCCTTGCGGATTGCTTATTCGTCACAAAATATTCCCTGCCACACACTTGGTCACTGGCCCGTTCTCACATCCACTCCAGCAGGTGATAAGTAATTTTCACCTCCCTGTGTCTGGAGAGAGGAATATGTCCCCATTTTATTAACCTCAATGCTCCTTTTATTTTTATGCCCCAGAAGTGTGTCATTCCTGACCCCCAGCCGTGCATGACCAGGAGGGGTGCCCCTTCTCTGGCCCCTCTTTGACTTCCTCCGGTCCATTCCCATTTTTCTGTGTTTCCAGAGCAATCAGATATTCCCAGAGCTGTCAACTATTTATCATGTGATGTAAATGCTTACCTAGACCACATTTTCTGTTTCTTGGTGCTACAGTTTTCTCCTCGCAGTCACTTCAATGCGACCAAACATCTTTCTAATGTCGTGGAATGCAGGGCCTAGACGGTTGGTGGCAAGAAACGCGACTTCCCACTTAGATCTCTTTCCCGGACAAGTGGGGGAAGTGTTGGTTGCAAATGTTATCTTTGTTAAATGTCAATAAAATCTGGTGTCCGAACGGACCCGAGTATTTAGAACACGTTAAGCCTCAATACCCTGCAAGGAGGGAGAGAGTCAAAATGCAAACAAGCTGATGAAGCAGGTGCTCTGCTCGGCTACTCAAAGCCTAAAAATGCTCCTTTCCAACCAATGAAGAGTAGGCCATTTAAAGTGACCATCCCCCCCCAGCCGCCGTGTATAAAGTATTATTTACTGCACCATTGACTTAAAAACAAGGGCTTGCTATAGCAACCGTCCTAACAAGAGGCACTATTCACAGGCTGCCTCGGAAGCCCCGGGTCCTGGGCCCATGAAGCACCTTTCTGAAAGCACTTGTGGGCAAACGGGTGGCATATGCGTCTTTTATAGCATGTACAAGGCAGGGCTTGTACCATAAAAGGTTTCTCTGCACACTGTATTGCTTTTGGAAGGGAAAGGGGAGCTCCAGCAGCTCTGTTTTTCTGTAGTTTAGGATTAGTGGAAATTTAATTGAAAATAAAACACAGAGCAACTGTAGTGGCTACGAAAAGAAAGAACAAAGCCTTCTTCATTGGGGCCGGCCCACCACATGGCGGCCCAGGGAGGCTGCTGCGGCCTCATCTGCTTGCTTCAGGGCAGCATCCGGGGCTTGGGAACAAGCCACTTTGTGATCACCCACCCTGTGGCACCATCCGTGACCCAAGCATTCCTGAAAGGGCTCGAGAGCCTTCTGCGAGATGGATAGAGAGTGTTGTGGTTAAGGGACGCATTGGTGTGTGTGTCCACTTAAGGTGAATATCTCATTTCTTACCTCAGGACCCGTTTCTTACAACTGCCCTCATACTTTCTCGTGCCTTCTTTGTCCCACGTTGTATTTCTAAAATCTTTATTTCACTGCCTTTTTATTTTAACCTCAGGGAAAGCAATCTTTCTTTTTCTCTCATCCTTTCTCTGTCCTTCTCCTACTCCACTTCTCTCAATAAATTTTTGGGAACACGTAGATAGTAATTGCAACACATCATTGGCAAAGATTAGGTAAGGATGAAGGGCTGAGAACACCCTGTCCACACCCCTTTCCCCCCAGGATACAGTGACCTGAGGTTTCTGGCTTATCTGAGTGGCCCTCTTCAAGCTTCGCAGGTGTTAGGGATGAGCTTTTTTTTTTTTTCTTTTTTTCTGCTATTTTTGTTATCTATTTCTATATCCCAATAACAGCTTCTGGTGTGTTCTGGCATGAACTCCTCCAGTGCTGAACCTCCATGTGAAAGTGACACCTGTCTAAGTGTCTCTTGCCCTCCTGTTTTCTTCTTCAGATGCCAAAGGTCACCCCTCAGTCACGTCACTGCCTCCTGACTGTAGCTGGAAGAAAAAGTATCCTCCAGATTGTGATGTCTGGGGAACTCAAGAGGCCAGGTCCTTAGTTCCTGGGTCAATTGTGTTAGCTGCCTTGATTCAAAGTGGCTCTCTCCTAAGCATAGTGTTTCCATGAATATTATTCTCAGTAGTTTAAATCTATGTATTCAGGTGTTTTTACTCCATACATCTTTCACACCATTCAGAGATTATGTCAGAGCCTAGCATCTATTTGGTATATATAAATGTTAAATAAGTGTTTTGGTATGAGAAATCTACTAAACATTTAAAGAAGAATTAATACATATTCTTCTGAAGCTGTTTCAAAAAATAGAAATGGGAGGAAAACTTCCAAACTCATTCTATGAGGCCAGCATTACCTTGATCCCAAAACCAGACAAAGACCCCACCAGGAAGGAGAATTACAGACCAATATCCCTGAAGAACATGGATGTAAAAATTCTCACCAAGATTCTAGCTAATAGGATCCAACAGCACATTAAAAGGATTATTCACTGCGACCAAGTGGGATTTATTCCTGGGCTGCAAAGGTGGTTCAACAGCCACAAATCAATCAATGTGATACACTACATTAATAAGAGAAAGGACAAGAACCATATGATCCTCTCAATAGATGTGGAAAAAGCATTTTACAAAGTACAGCATCCTTTCTTGATTAAAACTCTCTGCAGTGTAGGGATAGAGGGAGCATACCTCAATATCATAAAACCCATATATGAAAAAGCCACAGTGAGCATCATTCTCAATGGGGAGAAACTGGAGCTTTTCCTCTAACGTCAAGAACATGACAGGAGGTCCACTCTCATCACTGTTGTTCAACATAGTACTGGAAGCCCTAGCCTCAGCAATCAAACAACAAAAAGAAGTAAAAGGCATCTGAATCAGCAAAGAAGTAGCGAAACTCTCACTCTTCACAGATGACACTCATGTAGAAAATCCAAAAGACGCCACCCAAAAATTGCTAGAACTGATACAGGAATTCAGCAAAATTGTGGGATTTAGGGCAGCCCAAGAGGCTCGGCAGTTTAGCACCACCTTCAGCCCAGGGTATGATCCTGGAGACCCGGGATCAAGTCCCACGTCGCGCTCCCTGCATGGAGCCTGCTTCTCCCTCTGCCTGTGTCTCTGCCTCTCTCTCTCTCTCTCTCAAAAATAAATAAAATCTTTAAAAAAATTGTGGGATTTAAAATCAATGCATAGAAGTCAGTTGCATTTCTATACAATAACAATGAGGCAGAAGAAATAGAAATCAAGGAATCAATTCCATTTACAATTGCACCCAAGCCCATAAGATACCTAGGAATAAACCTAACCATAGAGGTAAAATATCTATACTCTGAAAACTACAGAACTAAGAACACTTATGAAAGAAATTGAGGAAAACACAAAGAAATGGAAAATCATTCCATGTGCATGGATTGGAAAAACAAATATTAAAATGTCTATGCTACCCAAAGCAATCTACACATTGAATGCAATCTCTATCAAAATGCCATCAACATTTTTCACAGAGCTGAAACAAATAATCCTAAAATTTGTATGGAACCAGAAAGGACCCCAAATAGCCAAAGGAATGTTGAAAAAAGAAAACCAAAGTTGGAGACATCACAATTCGGGACTTTAAGCTGTATTACAAAGCTGTAGGGATACCTGGGTGGCTCAGTGGTTGAGCGGCTGCCTTCAGCTAAGGGCGTGATGTTGGGTCTGGGGATTGAGTCCCACATCGGGCTCCCTGCATGTAGCCTGCTTCCCCCTCTGCCTATGTCTCTGACTCTCTCTCTCTCTCTGTGTGTGCCTCTAATGAATAAATAAATATCTTTTTAAAACAACAATAACAGCAAACAAAGCTGTAATCATCAAGACAGCATGGAACTGGTACAAAAACAGACGCATAAATCAATGGAACAGATTAGAGAACCCAGAAATGGATTCTCAACTCTATGGTCAACTCCGACAAAGCAGGAAAGAATATCCAATGGAAGACAGTCTCTTCAACAAATGGTGGTTGGGAAAATTGGACAGGCACCTGCAGAAGAATGAAACTGTACCATTTCCTCACACCATACACAAAAATAGACTCAAAATGGATGAAAGACCTAAATGTGAGCTAGGAATCCATCAAAGTCCTAGAGGAGAACACAAGCAACAACCTTTTTGACCTCAGCCAGAGCAACTTCTTGCTAGACATGTCTTCAAAGGCAAGGGAAACAAAAGCAAAAATGAACTTTTGGGACTTCATCAAGATAAAAAGCTCCTGCACAGCAAAGGAAACAGTCAACAAAACTAAAAGCAGCCTATAGAATGAGAGAAGATATTTGCAAATGTTTTGTCAGATAAAGAACTAGTATCCAAAATCTATAAAGAACTTATCAAACTCAACAGCCCCGAATAAAAAAAATCTAGTCAAAAAATGGGCAGAAGGCATAAATAAACATTTCTCCAAAGAAGATATTACAAAAGGCCAAGAGACACGTGAAAAAATGCTGAATGTCACTTAGCACCAGGGAAATACAAATCAAAACTACAATGAGATACCACCTCACACCGGTTAGAATGGTTAAAATTAACAACTCAGGGAACAAGAGATGTTGGTGATGATGTGGAGAAAGGGGAACCCTCTTACACTGTTGGTGGGAATGCAAGATGGTACAGCCACTCTGGAAGACAGTATGAAAGTTCCTCAAAAACTTAAAAATAAAGCTACCCTACAACCCCAGCAATTGTACTACTAGGTATTTGTCCAAAGGATACAAACAGTGATTCAAAAAGGTGCATACACCCCAATATGTATGGCAGCAATGTCCACAATAGCCAAAATATGGAAAGACTCCAGGTGTCCATTGACAGATGAATGGATAAAAAATATGTGGAATATATATACAGTGGAATATGTCAGCCATCAAAAAGAATTTGCAATGATGTGGATAGAACTAGATGGTATTACACTAAGTGAAATAAGTCAGTCAGAGAAAGACAAATATCATATGATTTCACTCATATGTGGAATTTAAGAAACAAAAAAGATGGACATAGGGGAAGGAAAGGAAAAATAAAATAAAAACAGAGAGAGGCAAACTATAAAAGACTCGACTATAGGGAGCAGACTGAGGGTTGCTGAAGGGGAGGTGGGTGGGGGGATGGGGTAATTGGATGATGGGCTTTAAGGAAGGTACTTGTTGGGATGAGCACTGGATGTTATATGCAAATGATGAATCACTAAATTCTACCTCTGAAATCAATAATACACTATATGTTAATTAAATTGAATTTATATTTAAAAAGTTTTGCTACGAATGGATAGATGGATGGATGGATGGATGGATAAATGAATAGACAATTAAGTTAATAAATAGAAGGGTTTTTTTAAAGATTTTATTTATTTATTCATGAGAGACACACACACACACAGAGAGAGAGAGAAGCAGAGACACAGGCAGAGGGAGAAGCAGGCTCCATGCAGGGAGCCCGATGTGGGATTCGATCCTGGGTCTCCAGGATCACGCCCCGGGTGGAAGGCAGACATTAAACCTCTGAGCCACCCAGGCATCCCAATGAACAGAAGGTTTGTTCTGCATTGGAAGATAGCAATTTGGTTTAGCCTATTTGCAGATTTTTAAAAAGGAGCTTAATTTCCTAGAAAGTACCTACTAGCTCTTTCAAAGAGCTTATGTATAAAGAAGACTGATTAATTTATACTTTAAAAATGTTTCATTAGGGGGATATAAGCAAAAATAGTACAGTGAAGCATTTCTAATTTTGACAGTAACGCTTTTGGAGGGGGACACAAATTCTGTAGAGAATACAGATCCACAGCTCCTTATTCATAATGCCAAAATCCAAAGAGTTGTAATAAAAAAAAGTTTTTCTTTTTTTTTTCCCAAAAAGTTTTTCTTAATTTATTTGGCAGGAAACCTCACCTGCACTGACATGAGGCTATTTACAGCCTTTGCTTATATTTATCCTACCACGTGTGGCTAGGCACATATACTTCGGCAGAAATATTAACGTTTGATTATAGGGAGCTCCAGATGTCCCTGGGGTGTTGTGTAATAGATGGCATATTCATCATATTTTTCCCTTTCTAAACTAAAAAAAAATCTTGAATTTCAATACATATGGCCTCAAGGCATTGAGAAAAGGGATCAGGACTCTATATTAACAAAATGCTGCTTCAGTATGTCCGAGTTTATTCAGCGACTTGAACAGATTGCCAACAAGACAAGACACTCAGAGATCTTAAATATTGTATATAAAAGATCTTAGTGCTTGAGACCTTACAGCATTATATTTTTATTTTTATTTTTTTAAAGATTTTTTTATTTATTCATGAGAGACACACAGAGAGGGAGAGACAGAGACAGAGGGAGAAGCAGGCTCCATGCAGGGAGCCTGACGTGGGACTCGATCCCAGGACTCCAGGATCACACCCTGGGCTGAAGTTGGTGCTAAACCGCTGAGCCACCCGGGCTGCCCCAGCATTATATTTCGAAAGCATGAATTCTTCAAACAACAAACATCATGAACACAGACCAGGCAGCTCCATGATTACCAAGACCTCGGAGAAGATGGTGCTACCACTCCTGTTCTCAGGGAGCTCAATCTGCTGAATAATGTTACAAGTGGCACACAAAAAACATGCTTTCATTTTTGAAGCTTTCTTTGTTTCTTTTAATTTTTCTCCATTAAGACCCACAAAAATCACAAAGTGATTTCTTAATTGCAACCACACTAACCAATACAGACTTCTAAAGCATGGGACATTTTCCATCACAACGGGGACTGTCCCAGTGCTTCTTCCATGACCCTTGTAGACAAGCAGGACCACTGATCATTAAACACACCAACTGGAGACAGCAGTTACTGGTGAGGGTTTGGACGCAAAAAACTTTGAAGTCACAGCTCAAGCCCAAGTGTCTGCGCTGGAAGGATACATTTCTGCCTCTACAAGGCCGTTTCTCCTGAATGTTATATGGCTTTGAAAAATTCAACTACCAGCACCAAATCCCAAGTTGCTCTTTCTAACCTGGGTGGGAAACGTGGTGGGTGAGGGCCTAGGAGGTGTATGTGTGGTATGTGTGTATGTGTGTGTGTGGGGGGGGGGGGTGCAGGAGTGTTCAGGAGGCCCACTCATCTCAGACAAAAGCTGTGGTTTCATTGGCTTGGGCTTTAGAGCCCAACTTATTCATAGTTCCGTTAATGCAAAAGCTACAGATTTCACCATGTCAATAAAAAATGGTGTTAAGCAAATTGTGTGTCTGGCAGGTGAACACCAAACCTTGAAGCCTGGGCCACTTCTATTAGGAAGCACTGTGGCACTGTGCTGCCTAAATGTGCAAAGCTTTGGATGAAGGTGATTTCCACACCTGTGTTGGGTCTAAATTATGGGAGAGTTTGCCATTTATTTAAATATTTCGTTGCACCGTGGCTTGATGATCTTTAAGGAACTGCTTCTGCCAGTGTGTTTTCTATGTACTTTCCTTGCAGCAATAAAAAGCCCCACAGAACTTGCTAAGTGGGGTGAAAAGAACCAAGGGCTCATCCAAACTTCCACTTAGGGGACACATTTGGGTCTCCCTATTATGTCCCACCGAGTCTTTGTTAATGGGAGTTTTGTTCCAGTCATGGGACCTTTACAGGCTGCTGGTACTCATATCTCCAGGGGGACAAATTCTATTTCAAGAAAAATAGCACCTCTTCTCTTCCAACAGATCTGTCACCACTGCAGAGTTGGGAGGTGCTGCTCACAGCCTGGGTGGGAAGGCAGCTCGCTGAGTCAGCCCTACAGAGTGTGAATGGTGTGCAGTCATTAGGGTGATGACTTCCATGGGAAATGACCTGAAGAATTTCAGTAATGAAATTCCATGCAGGAGTCTTGAACAGCCCACAAGTACCAATCCATTCTAGAGTCTGGGCTCAGAGCAAAGTCTGTCAAGCATGAAGTCGAGTACTTTCAAAGCATGCTTTGACATGGCTTTAAACAAAAGAAGAGCAAGTCTCTGCCTTGGGCTTTTATTCATTCACACCAGACCTCAAGAAAGCGGACAGACTAATCTCCTTTGTTGATGCTGTCACAGTATTGGATTTCTGACCAGTCAAAGGTCACTCTGGTGACTTTGCAGGTGGTAGTCAATGAAGATTCCTAATTCATGAAGCTTTGGAGGGAAAAGTGGGTGAGGATTCATACTGAGGTGGTTTTTGCTTTTGTTCTTATTTTCCAAGAAGGGGAAAATCCAGAATTCTGCCACAAAGCAAACTTCATGACCAAACGCAACCACAATAGAAAAACAGTCCTTTCTCTGATTTTCTATATCCTATTTTCTTAATTGGGTGGGCAGGAGAGCAAATTTCCACATGGAGCAAGTAGGTGGGCATGGGCGGTATAAATCCCATACTTGCAATCTTTGGCAGGGATATGCATTGCCATTATGCCTTCTAAATGTCAGCTGAGGTAGAAACCGGTTCCAGATCTGAGAGGTGCCAGACACCTGCTCCCTCAGCTCCAAGATGTGCTTCTGCTGGTAGGTCGCCCGTACACAACCCTTTCTCAACACACACTGATCCTCTGAACCCAGGAGCAGTTTAGAATATCGAGTATGGTCAGATTCCCCTTCCTTCTCAACATCCAATTCCTCTCCTACAATTTGCTCTTCTGATAGGACACTGAGCTGGGTGTCTGTGCTTTCATTTGGACCCCTTAGTTCTCAAAAATCTCTGAAATGCCATCTTTTCTGTGGAAGGCTCTGACTTTTCAAAGAGCCAAATGTCTCAATTAGGCAGTAGCAACTTTGAGAACCACCTTCTTTCTTTTTCTTTTTAAAAGATTTAATTTATTTATTCATGAAAGACAGAGAGAGCAGAGACATAGACAGAGGGAGAAGCAGGCTCCCTGCGGTGAGCCTGATGTGGGACACCTGAGCCAAAGGCGGATGCTCAACCACTGAGCCACCCAGGTGCCCCGAGAACCACTTGCATTACAAAAACTTTTTAACCTAGAAGATAGCTATGCTGGTGAGCTGTTTCACAAAGGAGAAGCAATAGGACTAATTTCATTGACTGTGATCACATTCTGGGTTATTTTCACTTCTTTTCATTCACAAGAAATTTTTATAAATGACCTTGCTTCACCTTTTCTAAAATTGAGTGTGAGTGTAACTATATCTAATATTCAATGGACCCAGTAATTTAAATATAGTTGGCAGTAGTTTGGCACCCAGAGCTTTGTTTGCAGAATATGGATTCTTTGTGACTACCTCAACCTCCAAATCCATCAAGTTAGGACCTAAGGCAGTAAGAGCTAATATTTATCGAGCATTTAGCTTAAGAGAATTTCCCCCATACTCAGAGCAGCCCTGTTAGGTAGGCAATGCTATTATTCCTATGTTACAAATGAAGAAAGTAAGAAACAAGGACAACAGAGAGGTTAGCTAACTTGTTAAGTGTCATGCATCCGTATAGGAATCACAGCAATATTCTTCTGGCATTTACTTTAGGCCAAGCACCCTTCTAAATGCTAGGAAGCACAAAACATCTATAAACATGTTAACTCACAGCAATCCTGAGGTTAGGCAGTGAAGGGGTTCAGAACAAGTGTCCCCACAATGTGCCAATTTGACGTGTTGGACAATTACAAGATGAAGGCAATCAAGACCCAGCAGATTTAAGAAAAACTTTAACCTCTCCCTCCACTATCTACAAGAATATAGATGGGAGACTGGCCCAGAAAGAAAATCATTACCAAGAGATTACTTTTTATCTGAATGACCTATCTATACAGTAGGACAAACATCTAATTATCAAGCATCTGCTTTTCTGATTGTCCTGTGAATCACCCTCCTCCCTTCTGAAGCCCCAGGTCCCTATCCCATTCCTTAGCTCAAGATGATATATAGGCCCCAGTTGCCTGGTTTATCCCTGAGGCTCCCATGTGTACATGTATAATTACATTTGTTTTTCTCCTGTTAGTCTATCGTACATTAGTTTTAGACCAGCCAAAGAAACCAGAAGAGTAGAAAAACATTTCTTCCTCCCAACAGTGCTATTGTTATCCCATTTTACAGATGAAAAAAAATGGAGACACAGAGAGGCTGTCCAAGGGAACACAATGGGAGGGCTAGGATTTAAACCTAGACAGTGTAGTTTCACATACTGTGCTTTTAATCAGAATGCTAAATTGCCTCTCATATAGTCTATAACATTGTCATTCCAGTCTTCATTTTCCGTAACAAATGCTTTTTAGGGTTATTAGTATTACCTCATATACTCTATGTGAGGAACTTAGCACAGTGCCTGGCACACGGCAAAATACCACAATAAATAATAGTAACTATTATTAGTCATAATAATATTCATGCTGTGTGACTTTTTTCCAGTGGGAAATAGAATGAGAAGAACACATTTTTTAAAGATTTTTTTAAACTTATCTATTCATGAGAGACGCAGAGAGAGAGAGAGAGAGAGAGAGAGAGAGGCAGAGACACAGGCAGAGGGAGAAGCAGGCTCCACGCAGGGAGCCCGACGTGGGACTGGATCCGGGTCTCCAGGATCAGACCCTGGGTTGAAGGTGGTGACTAAACTGCTAAGCCACCCGGGCTGCCCCGAAGAACACATTTTTATCTACCTAAAGGCATCTGTACAAGAGTGCCCAGCTACAGGTAGTTAATAAAATCCTTTTTGTGTGTGATGAGGAATATTGATAAACTCTCTACTATCTGCCATTCATCCTCTGGCTGTGAAGCACTGCAACCATTTCTCTCCTTTGGAATGCTCATTCATGGCAAGTCTCAAGGCCAAAATGCCAGTGGAAAGAAAAAATGGAAAGTTCTATTAGATTGTAAGAGGGGAAAAAAAAGTCATAGCCTCTTCATCTCTAAAATAGAGATCATAATCCCACCTTATCTAGCACTCAGCGACAGTGTGAGGCTCCAACGAGATAGCAAACATGAAGATGCTTTGAAAACTATGCACCCTAATCAAGCAGTGCCATTTGTATGAGAAGGCGGCCCCAAGAAATCCCAGATGTATATAAGTCATAGACACCGTAAGCATGGCGAGCCACACTGGGAATCTCAGATACAAGATGAGAGGCTGCTGAAAAAGGTAGCAGGTCTAGGGAAGGGAAGAAGAGTTGTGTCTTTTGGAGACTGAGAGGGGAAATCCATGAAAGAACAATAGGAGGAAGAGAGGCCACTGCATGGGTGGCAGGTACCAAGAGCATCCAGTGTGTGGCTGCCGCCTTGCACTTCCTTCTGCATAAGCTGCAGAAGAGCGTGCCCTTAGATGGCCTCGCCCAGCAGGTCAGTCTCCCCCCACCCCACCCCTGCCTTGGGGGGGAGATGAACAATACCGTGGTGCAGTTGCTATAACAAATCTCTGAGTAGTCAGCAGACCGACCAAAGTCATCCTGCCACTGGAAGCGCCTCTAGTCATACTGTAGAATGTGTGACTTTCAGGGAAGGGATTAATGTATTTAAAGGCTCAGTCAAGCCCACCACCAGGAGACTTACAAAGGGCTGAGGAAACAGAGGAATGGCTGGAGGAGAACCCATCATGCACAGCCTCAGCAACACACCATCTTCTCCTGGCTTCTCATAGGTGTCTCAACAATTTTAGACTAGGAGACACTGAGAGTTGATGCTTAGTGGAGTTGCAGACTGGTGAGAGATATAAATACGTATGAATGGCTCCATTGCTGGCCAGTCCGCTAAGAGGGCAAAAGGACTTGCAGAACTGGGCAATTCAAAATATTTTCAATAGCATCACCCACGAAAATATCACCCCAGGGCAAATTTCCTTGTGTTTAGAGCCAAGTCTAGAAGAGGCATTCCATCAGCCAAACCGATGGGTGTTAGAGTACTTGCAAATAGGCTCATTTGTTAAAATGGCAAATTGTGATTTAGTGTCCTTGGAACTAGCCAGATTAGCAAATGAGAATGCTTTCTAATGATAAATTGTGCTAATTTGGGTTTCATTGGTCAAGTGAGCTGTTACTCTGTATTTTACAACCAAGTCTGACAACAGGAGTTACTGAAGACGTTCCAATCATATTTGGGGGGAGTGTTTCTGCCAGGACTCCAAACAGTTCAGCAATAACAGTTGCCTCAAATTTCCTTTTAATAAACAAAGTTATTTTGGCATGTTTGTACTGTGTTCCTCGTGGATTTTTGGAAATCAGTTCTAGCTTATTTGGATAAACTGCTTTGTAAGGGGTTGTGAATATCAACACATGGATGACATATAAAATAGAAGACCATTTATCACTTTTCAAAGTGATCTTTTCCACTTTGAGGAGAAATACATGCACAATATGGAAGATATATAAATCTATAAAAGCAGCAAAATCAGTCCTTATTTGTTTGATAGTAAAAAAATAAAATCAACTCAAATCAGCTTAACTGGCTCGTGTAAAGAAGAAATTCAACTGGAGCCGATAGCTTCAGGCATAGTTGGTTCCAGGAATTAAGCTGTGTCTCCTGTGTCATAGGCTGTGGGAAAGGCAGACAAAATCTCTGGCTGCACAGTTCACTACGAATAGCCAGAGACGAAATGATAGCCCATATTGCCATTGTTCAAAAACAATTATGCTTGATATTTTGGTATATTTCCTTCTGGTCTCTTTTGCATGCACATTTCAACTTGCTCATTCAGAAATTTAAAACTTGAGCCCGTTATTGCACCCTGAAGATGCAATGAAGATGTGAATGCGTTTTCATGTCAGTCTCCTGACACATCACTCACAGTCCCCGCAGGCAAGTGTCAGAAGGGCATGTGCACAATGCCTGCTCAGACTCTCTATAGCTGCCATTCTTTGGTGACAGTGCTATCCAGAGAACATTCTACAATGATGGAAATGTCCTATATCTGCCTGTCCAATACATTAGTCACTAGTTCACAATACATGAACATTCTAAATGTGGCTAGGGCCACTGAGGAAATAAAGTCTGAATTTTATTTAATTTTGATTAATTTAAATTTAAATAGCCACTGTGGCTACTGGCTACCATATTGGGCCACACCGAGCCTGCACAAGTGCCAAAAGTAGCTTAAACATGAATACATGTCTTACCCCTCTATGGATAACAGAAGCACCTTCAAAGGCTTTGATTGAAAATGTTGAATGAAAAGACACTTTAATAAGCTTCTGTGGGGGCTCCTTTCTGTCCTCAAGCAAAGGTCCTTAGCTCTGCTGCAGGCTAAAGCATTCACCGTGCACTAGCCTTAAGTGCCCGCCTCTCCCTTTTTTTTTCCCCCTGCCTCTCCCTTACACAGAGCAGAGTTCTCAGGAAAATTCACAAGCTTTCCAGCACTGTCTTGATTTGCAAGTTATTTCCTGTTTTGTTCTGAAGAGGCAAATATGGTGTGGGGCTAAGGAAGGTTAAGGAGGAGCCCGGCTGGATCACAGAGCATATCTGTGAATTCCCAGAGCTGTAAAAAAAAAAAAAAGAAAAAAGAAAAAAGAAAAAATATGATGTCGTTGTGATTTTAGAGTTTCTATTGAAACAGAAATGCGTAAGCATCGTGCCACGTTCTGTTTTTCTTCCACTTTTTCTTATCTGTTAGTGAAGGTTTGCTGTCCTTTGGCAATTAAAATACAGACCCTATTACTGTCACCATGGTATTTATTTTATCAATGTCAGAATTGTAAATACCCTAAGTGAGGCAGCCGAACATCATAACCTTCAAGGAGTGTCAAACACAAGCCTTCAACAGCAAGCATATGATTTAATATGTTAGTCTCGAAGATACAATAGCAAAACCACTTCAGGAAGATCCATGATAATGTGAAATCTGTTGTGTGCCTTCTGTTCTAGATTTCAAGCTCTTAAAAGGCAGGGACCCATCTGTCAACTGCCCAAGATGGTAGACTCGTTAATAGGCCAAGCAGGAGCCTGGAGGCAGGGCTGTCTGGCTCTGAAGACAATGTGATTTCCTGGCACCGGCCCATCACCTCTTCTCCTGGATGACTTTGTATTGCCAGCAATTGGACGGCCAAAGAATGAGAGAACGTCCCCCAAAGAATGCAGCCAAGGGATTTAATAGGCTTTGCTCCTTCCCACCCCTCCCCCCCCACCCCCCCCAGTTATCTTCAACACCAATGTACTCCTGAGATCTAGCATTCCTGAAAGCTGTTTAATAACAGTTTTGGCTTTTTTTTTTTTTTTGTCATAATGTGAGGAACACCTGGAGAGTACCAGGTGCATGCTGGTTACCCATACACAGTGTCACATTGCCCAGTGTGCCTGGTGTGCCACAGGTCTCCTCCAGGTGAACTCATGCTTGCCTTTTCTGGGTGTCCCCGCCAAAAGAGAACCAGACCACTCACTCTCTCTCAGCTCCTCCAAGCTTTGGTCTTCATGTCTACAATGGAGATAATCAAACCACCCATCTCTCAGAGCAAGAGTTGGAAAACTATGGCCATGAGTCAAACCCAGCCATACCAGTTCCTTTCCTTATTGCCCATGGCTGCTTTCATGACACAAGCGCAGAACCGAGTAGGCATGACAGAGACCATAAGGTCCGCAAGGTTCCCATTCTAGGAAGTTTGCGAACTTTTGATGTGAGGGCCATGGAATATAGTAAGTGCTCAGTAAATCATAACAGTTGATGTTAACTTTTGGCATGGCTCCTCCTCTCAACTATTGTCAGGCTCCTCTTCTCTTCTTTCTTCCTCTCTCTGAAACTCACTCTCATAAGAACTCGCCGAAACATTCTTCATGCTATAGGTTTCAGTTCTATCCTTTCTCTTCTATCCTTTCTTCTATCCTTTCTCTGTGTCTGGTCACATTCTCAGCCTGAATCGTCTGGCTCCAATGGAGTGTGGTCACCCTTTATCAAGCAGGGCTTGGGGTCCCCTCAGCTTTGCTAAAGTCATTTCCCTATCTAGTCAACTACTGCTTTGGCTTAAGCTTCTTGGGGACGTGAACAAGGGCCTCACTCTGTGTAGTTGCATAGGTTGGATATTGCTCAGCCATGTTGAGGGGTTCTGCGGAGCACGTGGACACCAGCCACAGCCCTTTGCTTGGTCCTGCTTTGATTTCTGCCTGACTTTCTGATTGGCTTTCTGCTTGGAGAGGAAACCTCTGTGGTTTCCATTGATATTCTCCTTAAATTCACATCTCCACTGAGCAACCACTATGTTTTCTTTCCCTTGGTTTCCACTCTGGTCTGCTTTGCTCTCCCAACCTGAGAGCCTTCTTTGAAGAAAACCATACCAAGTTGTAACTAAGTCAGCTTAGGTCAAGAAAGTGAAAACTCTGCCACAGGGAGTTTGAGCCCCCTCATTCATTCCTCAAGAGCTCCTTTCTCCAGGACCACCTGAGTAGGGATTCCTAGGCTTCTACTGTGTTCTTGTTAAAAGATAGTGTCTCTTCTTGGGAATAGAATTCTGCCGGGGCGGTGGGGGGGGGTGGGGGCGAGGTAGGGAATGGGTAGCTTAGAGCAGTCTCTGAATCTTTTAAATCCAGCACTTGGCCTTCCCCATATTCTGTACAGGTGCATATTCTCCTAGTCCATAATGTCAAACCCTTTTGGGAACATGTCTGAGTTTAACAGGCAAGATGACATACTAATTCTATTCCACATGTTATTGTCTATCCCATCTTCTGTTAGTTTTTCTTTCATCCTCCCCTCAGAGCTCTATCTACATTTTTGTTTTCACCAAGTGTTTTGGGCACAATAGAGATTTTAGATAGTGATATTTTCTCAATAAAACTAAGGATGATGGGCAGCCCAGGTGGCGCAGCGGTTTAGCACCATCTTCAGTCCAGGGCATGATCCTGGAGACCCTGGATCGAGTCCCACTTCAGGCTCCCTGCATGGAGCCTGCTTCTCCCTCTGCCTGTGTCTCTGCCTCTGTGTGTGTGTATGTGTGTGTGTGTGTGTGTGTGTGTGTCTGTGTCTCTTATGAACAAATAAATAAAATCTTAAAAAAAAATAAAAACTTAAGGATGGTCTCGCCATTTCCAGTCACACAGGGGCAGAATTTTTGACAGAAGCTTTTGGGCTTAAGATAAAGATGTTACTTTGGAGCAGTCATATCCCACTGGTGTGTGTTTTAGGGGTTGTGGATAGAAGAGATCATGGGGAATCACCTGAGGGACTTTTGCAAACTCTCTATGGCTGTAAAGATTCTGATACACTTCAATCCTGATATACTCCTCTCCAAATTAAAACTCTCTATAGGTGAATTAAAGGAAAGACTGGGAATTACGTCTGTGAAAAGCTAGTTTCCTTGGGCAGCTCTGAGTTATCAGAGGGGTGTTTTAAAATCAGACCAGTCACTTTCTTTGCTCAGGAGGCCTTATCTCCAGCATAAGATGACAAGGAAAGACAAAAGAATCACAGCCATCGTGCAATCCTATTTTGCCTTCATCAAGGCAACCTCAAAACACCAATAACAATAGCGAGATTTTCAATTTATGAAGTCCCATTTGATGTAGTTGCATTAAAATTTGTTGAGTTCCAACTTAAACTGTCCTAGGTGCAATTAGACATACAGAAAAAGTTAAATGTGGCTCAGCCCTCAAGGAGTTTGTAAGTGGATTGAAAGTCATTTCCAATAGGAGATGTTTTTTCTCCTCTTATAAAAGACATAACTGTAATTGTGTGTGGGGGGGAATTTTTAAAGATCCCAATACAATATGCATTGACAGTTTTCTCATGGAAAGCACATAAATTGACAGTCTTAAATGAATTTTCCCTAAAGGGACTTTCCTCTTTTAAGAATTTCTAAAATGTGACCCCACACAATAAAAAAATTTGACCTAACCTACCATTAGTCTTGGCTAATTCAAATCCAATTTAGGTCTATCCAAGATGTGGCCAATGTTTTTATCTTCTTAATTCCTTGAATAAGACAATTCCAGAAATTTAATCAAGAACCAAAAATTGCTCTTCTGCTCTCACAAAGCCTGAAGTGATCTCTATACATTGTATATATATGTTTTTTTTTTTGAGAGGGGAATTACATCTTTTTATTCCTTTGTATGCTTCCTCTTCCTAAACACACCCAAACTCTTAGCATATATTTCTTAATAATAATAACATATATGAGTGCTTACTATTCTTCAGGCATTGAGTGGTTTACAGGTATTGCTGCACTTATGCTTACAAGTATCCTTGGAGATAAGGAAACTGAGGCTTAAAAATTAAAATAATTGCACTAAGGCATAATGCTAAAAAGTGGTAGATCAGGGATCTAATTCCAGGCAGTCACAAGCAAGAACCCATGCTGAAACACCATGTGGCACCATCTCCTACATTGATCGCTCTCTGGCTAAGCTGACCAAACTGCCACAGGCACTCAGTGCTTGCTTGGGGAAGGAGAACACTTGAGAGGCATCATCAGTGAGCTTCTCTGATGTGATAATGAACATCTGCAGCTGCCCTGTGCAACCAGTTGAATGTCTGGCCACATCAGTTTCACATATTCTATTGGAAGAGCACTGGATAGCATTTTTATGATATATCCTTTTCTTTTCATAATCATCCCAAAAGGCAAATCACTCCCAATCCTCCTTCTGAGATAAATACAAGGCAGAGAAAGAAGAGCAGGTCACCCAAGTTCAGGAAGAAAGTCAGTGAGGAAACCAAGGTTGCTTCCACAGCCCTCAATTTCTCAGTAGTCTCTTGATCCAGATGTTTTCCCCTCAAAACAGACCCCCCAGACATGGGATGTCTATGAGACCCCAAAAAAGGAACGAGGTAAAGCCACAAGGGGGGAAAAAAAGGAGCAACATAAAATCCTGGAGAAGAAATCCTAGAGTCTATTGGTAAAAATGTTTTAATGTATTTTTCTATGCACAGCAGTCATGTGGGGTGTTCTTGAGATTCCAATACCACAACAGATCTCTGTGCTAATACAGTTTCAAATATATAATTTATGGTAAGGCTGTAAAAATCCCATTTTTTTTCTTTCAAAGAGGTCCTGTGTAAATCTGTTTTCCATGTTGGGAGATTCTGGAAAGATGTCCATTACACCCAATTAAACCCTGGTACTTACAACACGCTCTATGCAACACATCTTTTGCATCTCATTTAGAGTTATTACTCATGTGGCCCAACTATCGCCTGATTTAGAAGGTCTGCGTTGAAAAGTAGAATATGGAAATGGTCCTGGTAAAGGAATGATACATTTAGGATACTTTAAGAAGTGTTAGGTATATTTAGTATATCCACTTAATGCTGTTTTAGGTGATTTATAGTCTGGGCTATGCTATGCTTCTTAGAAATTATTCCAGTTATATTTCAAATTTTAATTTGCAAAATATTTTAAGAAGTACAAAACAAACAGAGGCGGGTCCAAGTTTTCTTGGATTGCTAGAGCAGTGATAACACAGATTCTGATACAAATTCTGGGCACAAAGTGGGCTCTAGCACCATCTCTACCTCTTCATAATTTTTCACTATCTCTGGCAGTATGAGTACGAAGACAACTTGCTGAATTTCAAATGTCCTTCAGTAACTGGAACATTGCATTCTAATGCATTTTGATGAGTCAGATTAGTTATTTGTCACATATGTTGGTAATGCAAGGAAATGTATTCAGTCCAGAAAATTAATCCAGGCAGCCAGCCATGAGCAGATGAATGAAAGTGACCAAAAGCAGATCGGAACAGAAAGCTGAGGAAAGTATTTTACGGAAGCTATTCAGTAGCCAAACCCTTTTAATATTGAGTAATAGATTTAAAAGGTTGAAATCTCCACCTTTTTGTGCAGAAGGCAGAAAACTTTTCCTTGTTTGGGGGAAAGGGGGGTTGCACAAAGATATTGGAATGAGAAGACGATATAATTTTTTCCTTCTCTGGATGTATATATCTCACTTCGAGGACACATGTGGATTCCACTAACCTGTGGAAAGAGGGAAGTCTCTGTTGCCAGCAAGCTGTTTACTAGAGATTAGAGAGTGTTCAGATTCCCTGACACAGCTGGCTGGGGACCCCTTGCCTCGGAGATCAACAGGAAAGTGAAAAGTCTGGGCAGAATTTTGTTCTGTCGCTGGTCACATTTCTTCCAGAGCTGAAAATGACATTGCACTTCCCAGGCTGTTGAAATGAGATGGTGTCACATCCCGAATGAGATCACTAGGTCATAATCTCATCCTCAACCTGATTTTCTTGGCATGTGTGAACACTGCTGGGAGAAGAGGGGAAGGATGAGCACGGGTTGAACAAAACCATCCCTTTAATTAAGCTCACAGTCATGTCGCCTTCTGCACTGATCCCATCGGATCTCAGCAGTTACGCGGGTTGATCTGGGGGTTGGCAATTACATTGTCTATGGCATACCCTACTGTAAGGTGGAAGTTGAAGCCTTGTACTCCTGGCCAGGTTTGTGCTGCTTTGTGGGCCTTGCAGAAAAGAACATTGACAAAGCAGGGACCCTAGTGTGCTTTGGGGCCTCCAAAAGGTTGACATGACATAAATGAGGTGGTGGGTTTCAGGATCCATATGCTGATAACCCAACTAAGAGATCCCTAGAAACAAAGCTTCTTGTACCAAATCAGACAGGACCTGCAGTCAACTGAGAGAAATTCTAGTCTTCTCAGATGTTAGGAGAATGGAAACAACCATTGAGATTTAGTATGAGGAGTGTTGTCTCTGGCACACAAATCCCCAGTCTTGGCTGAGGAAATGATTGAGCTCTTAGAGCTTCTATGGCATTGTTTTAGTCACTTAGATGTGACAAAACTTGCTGAGACTGACTCTGGATATTACAAATCCCATTAAGTGGTTATGAGACTATGATGTTATTTTCCCAGTCTGAATGCCAGAGCCACCTTCTCTTTAGACAAGGAACCCTCTATCACAACCAGCTGTGGCATTAATTCTGAGCCTCAGCAGGGAACCTCAGAGATTGGAGGGCCCCTTCCTCTTGGCTGGAGGCAGGCCTAGAAGTAAATCATGCCTACATCTAGTCTCCGTATCTTCACACTGGAATGGTAGTGGGTAGAAATCTGAGAAAAAAAATAAGGTCATTATTGAGAAAATGAAAGAGCGAGAAAAAATACCTATTAACATTAATGAATGTCTTCTCTATGTCTGGCTTCATCATTTCCTTTAATCCTTGATGTCTCCAAATTTCTGGAAGCAAATTCCAGAGTAAGAGTCTATCCTTATGGACCACTTTTCCATTCCTTTGCTCCTGGCATGGGAAACTGTTAACGATTGGCATTTTGGTCTAGCAAACACCCTTGCCCTTGACCCTCACTCATCCTTGGCACGGAGTGAAAAGGAGGTGGACACTGGATGTAAAGGGAAGAAAGAATGGATTGTGACTGCAAGACACCACCCACATCTTTTCTTCACAGGAGTCCACCAAAGCACCATGCATAGACCAGCAATAAGGCAAGTGGAAGACAACTTGTCACTTTATCACTTTACTGCCCCTGATCCATTTTGATCCTGCCTTTCTTTGGGCCATAGGCTCGCTTCCCTCTTTATTTAGCTTTGGCCCTTGGGGTGCAGTTACCAGAACTAGGAGAAAATATATTTTGAAAGAGGTCTATCTGACAGCATCCAGACCTATAATATGGGAATACAGCCATCCCCAAACTGTGGCCTGACAAGCGGGATGGACTCTTATTCTGCAGGTTACTTCCAGAAATCTAGAGAGATAAAAGATTAAAGGAGATGATAATGATAAAACCAGATATATAGAATGAACACCTGACCTTTTTCTCTTCTTACCCTCTGATCTCCTACTCCTGCCTTCCACTGGGCAAAGCCAACCAGTAACTAGAGGGCAGAGGAGCTCACCACTGCTGTCCCCGTGAGACAACCCTTTGGGACAGGAGCCGGGTGGAAGAAGGACTAGAGGAGAAGATGGAGAACATCAGTAGAGTCCATGCACAGTCAGTTGTTGTTGGTTTGTTTGATTTTTGGATTTCATCAGAGGTCCAAAGGGCTACTTGAAAGCAAACATAATCCAGAACAGGAGGACAACTTTTATTACTCCAAATAAGTATATAGGTTTAACACACGCTTAATCAAAAGCCCCATGGAATTGAGGCAGGGAGAGAAGGGTGTACTCTTAAAGTTAGCCTTTGTTCTTTAGAAGTATTTCTAACACAAGTTTGCCTACAAAGCTACTTTTACATTCTAAAAAGTCCCAAATGTATGACCACTCGCTCCAGATGTGTTAATAGTGCTAAAGCAGCTCACAACAGGCTACTTGAGTTATTGAATAAAAGAACTCAACAGGCAGCTAAGCCTTCCGACCACACACTTTCACCTTTGCACGCTCTGAGTCAGCTTTCAATAGGCATTAAATTCTCCCCCTTGTTTTCATTCTTTGCTGCAGTAGCTTTAGCGGAGACACATGAATAGCTGGGCTACAACTAAGTACCCTTAAATATAGCTGTTTGAGAAATCTCTGTGTATATGTGAGTTCCATACATAGGTAATGTCCAAGGGGGAGGTTGAAACATTGAAATATCGAAATAAAAGACAGGAAGCTTGAGTCCTACTCCTGGTCTATTATTCTTAACCAGCCCCTCAGGCTAACCTTGGACAAAGTTCTTTTACCCTTCTAGGACTCAACATTTTGCTACCCCAAAAGTGGAAAACAGAGTCGTGTTATCAGAGAGGAGATGTGGGCTAGAACAGGCCCACATCTGTAACCCTGGACTTTGCTGAAAGTGAACGGTCCTTTAAGGTCAGGAAAAGGTGAGTTTTGTTGTAGCGTTTGCTTCTAGGCAGTTCCTTCCAGAGGATTCATGGATGTACAACTTAAGAGACAACCAAGCATGAGGATGAAACTTACATTAAATGGCGCTCGTGTTTCTGGTACTATGACAACCCACTAAGACATGCTCCCTGGCTTGGTTTATTAATTTTCACATCTGAAAATTTTTACATTGCTCCATTTCCTACTGCAGTTTAGAGTCTTCCCCAGAAAGTATTTCACGGTGAGTTATTTATTTAGTGTGACAGGGAAGGGATTAAAAATGCGCTGCCTTACGAAAATCATACCCTCATCCTCTGCATGTCCACATAACACACCAGAAGCAGCAATAAAGTGACAGCTCTGGGATGGTATCCAAAAACAAATGGAACTGACCCCCCTCCCTTTACCTTCATCAAAGCCTCAGCTGCTGAAACCCACTTTCTATCCTCAGTATTTGGCTGGCTGGTGTATTAATACACACATTTCCCACAATATGTTCATACCACCAGGAGCACTCAGGAACTTTCTAGATCATTCAAAAATTTTCTTAATTCAATATCTTCTGCAAGGAAAACCAAAAGCGTCTGTCTTTGTTCTAGAACCATTCTTGTGACTTATTTCACACTTAAAGATTTTACTTTAACTGGGATAAAAGGTAGAAATGCCAGGTCTGGGATGTCACTCCACTAACTGCAAAAGAAGACAGGGAGCAAGGATAAAATGGATTCATTCCATGTCAAGTGAACACCAACACACCTGTCTCAAAAAAGAAATTATTAAACAGGTAGTTAATCTATTATTAATATCCCACAGGCAAATGGAGTCCAGAAAACTTATATCCTTCAGGAAGCTCTTATTATTCAGATAACAGAATTTGTTTTTTCTTCATCCATGCTTATTCCAAAGAGTCCCTCTGCTGAATGGAAGACTGAATTGGAAAGCCAAAGAGCACAAACACTCCAGGACTTGAAGGGGAAAACATTAGAAGGTAAGAAGGGAACTAGAACCATGAAAGAAAAAAAGAAACTTACTTGCTAAGACCAGGGCAGCCTTGTAAAGAAATCTGCCCCAGACTCATTTGTTCCTCTGCCTGAAGAACAAGACACTCACCTTTGTTTCTAGTAGGAATTTTAAGGACTAGCATTTTAGAACAGTGTAAATGGTAAATGCATTTCTCAGCAATTATGATGGGACCAGGTTTCTAAAACTTTGGTTGTATATTTATTGCCTTCATAATTTTTATTATATATATATGTAGTGGTGTCCGTGAGAATGGGGCTTTCAGATCTCCAGTTTCAGGGAGTGCACCCATGAAATCTTCCAGCTGCTGCCTTCCGAAATCCATAGCCACATTGGCCATGAGCCACTCTTCCCCGTGGGCTGCTCCCTACACGTTCTGAGTGCAGTGGGGATATCCAGGCAGTCCCATTCCCGGGAGATGTTCCTAAAATGGGCACACATGCCAAGGTGGTAGGTGTACTGATTTTAGGTACTATCCTGAATATGTTTCCCCTTTATTTAAATTCAAATTTGTGTTTACTTTTAGGTGTGAATTCAAGGATGATATAGTTTAGGAAGAGGCTAAATATGGGTTTCCTTGAAGACTGAGGCAGAGGCTTGGCAGAGAGTTCACTTGGGAAGGTATCAGAGTGGAGGCCTGGGAATGTGAAACAAGAAAGGAGGAAAAGTAGGATGTGGCTGCACGACTGAATTGACCACTGGCGTGGTCTCCACGCCACCAAAGTGGAGTCTTTGGTGGACTCCAAAGACCACCTTGCCAAACTCTCCCCTAGACTATGCTACTGTCTGAGACTTGGCCACCTCATCTTCCTTCCCTCCTTCCCTCTTTCTTTCACTCAGGATCAGACCTGATGTGACCCTGATGGTTCTTAGTCCCTCCTGACTCTCCCTCCATTTCTTCTTATGGGCATTTCTTCCAATAAATTTCTTGCACATTTAATCCCATCTTTGTGTCAGCTTCTTGGAGGACCCAGATGAACACATTTTAGGTAATCCCCCTTGCCTTGTATATGTAACTACACACAATTACATAGTTATATAAGTATATACTATTATGTATATACTATGTATGTCTTTACAATAAACTTATAGGATACTTCCAGTTCATCATTCCGTGACTCCTGGGCCCACCTCCTACTCCAGCCATTGCTGCAACAACCAGTTTCAGGTGGGTCTCAACTAACTTTGCACAGCTAGAGCTTGCGTAGCACCTCAGAACACCTGCCAGATCCTACTGGCCACTCATGCTTGCATAGCCCAGAAGCGTGGGGTGTTAATACCCATGGGGCCATCTTTGATTGGTGGAGGGTAGGAGTCAATAAGTAGATTTTTCCTGTCATCCTCTGAGACTCATGACATGGGGTGCCTCATAAGGTGCTGTGTATCAAATGCTAGTAGTGCTTAGCAGCAGTCAAGTCAACCACGCATCTCTCAACTGGGTTCTCTAGATCCCTGTTGTACTCTCCCAAACCCTCACTCCTGCTTCCTGGGTGGAATACCTTTTCAAGTGAACTCTCTTTGCTGTGACTTTCAGGGAAACCCATACTTTGCATCTTCCTGAGCCAGATCTTTTATGAAATCATGCATAAAAAAGAAATACATGAGTATCAAAACTAAAAATAATTAGCACAGTGCTAAAATTAACTGACATACCACCTGGTATTTGTACCCCATTTTAGGCAACATCATAACAAAAGATGTTTGTTGAGACATTCTGTTCAGATACTACACTTTTTTTCTCCCATGGCCATAGTTGAAATTAATTCAGTGTCATTACCATTGAGCAAAAATGTCTGGTGGGACCAGAAATAGCTAAGAGAATCCAGGGCTCCCTGGTATATTTTGCTTTTTGTGTGTTTTGTATGTACTCAGTGACAATGGGCTTCTCTGTAAGCATTTTATTCTCTTTGGCTTTGTATGATCTGTACCTCATGGTTTAGCTCTCTGTAGTCATTTGGTTATGGCTTTGTCTCTTGGGACTACCTTCTCAGGTAGCTGAAATTATAGTCCTTGAGCTTGCTGGGATAGGCAGAGTTCAGATTTCCCCAAGATTCCCATTCCTGTTATTCAGACAAACACTCATATAGGAACTGTCAGGAGACGCTGCAGATGTAATTAAGAGTTTATTCATCAGCTGACCTTAAGGTAGGGCAACTATCTTGGAATTATCGGGGTGGGAACAGGCAATGTAATCACAAGAACCCTTAAAAGCAGAAGAGGAAGTCAGAGAAAATGGCAGGAAGGGAGAGTGAGGGAGATACGGGCAGGAGGTGAGGCTGAAGACACAGCAGCTTTCTCGTGGTCATGAGGCAATGAATACACAGCTGTCTCGTGATCACGAGGCAATGAACACGAGGACAAGGCACAGTGTGCTGCAGACAAGTGGAGGCAGCAATCTGTCTGAATGCTGTCTGGGAACCACTGGCCTAACGCCCTGGCCCCCCAGACTTCTCATCACACGAGGAGAACAAACCCCTATCTGGTTAAGCCACTCTAGTCAGATCCTCTATCACCTGTACCGAACACGTTCTAAAGAATATTTATTTGAGAGAGAGAGGGGGAAGGAGGAGGAGAATGGGGCAGATGGAGAATCTCCAGCAGACTCCCTATTGAGCACAGAGCCCAACATGAGACTTGATCTCACGACTCAGAGATCATGGCCTGAGCCAAAAATCAAGAGTCGGATGTTCAACCAATTGAGCCACACGGGCACCTCTGTACCAAACACGTTTTAACCAGTACAGGCCCCTTCCAGAAAAGATTCACTGACACCCAAAAGAGTCTCCCATACTTCTGTCAGTAAGATGCTTTAATAGTTACTTTATTATACAAATAAATATTATGGACGTTGGGCTGGATGGGCCAGTTCCCCATTGTTCTGAGTACCAAAGAAATGAATGACATGCTGAGCTTTCTTGGCTGTGGGACTGGAATGTCCAGGTCCAAATACATAATGGTCACCTCTACCAACGTATCCTATGATGGATGGGATACTGGCCATAAGCAGTACATCTTTCTTCTCACAGTTACACATACTTACAAATACGTTGAGTTCATTTATAAAACCAGAAAATGACTGCCTCAAAGCAGAGCAATGAATCACCCAGCAAATCCCTGAGATCATTCGCTTCCCCATATTGGGATTACTTGATTTATCTTCTCAAGCTGAAGTTTCTAATTTGTGACCATAAGTTTTTAACTTTTGTCCCAATGGTATGACACCTTTAGGATTTCACCTCCTGGGTAAAGTATGCACAGTTGGCATAGAGTTAAGTCAGTGCCTGCCTGGCTATCTCCTTCAGAACAAAAGCACTTCCTGTTTATGGTAGAAATCACCCCATGTGGTTATTTGTCAGCTAGTTGCAATGCAGCTGACAAATCCCAAAATCCTGTTGTGAAAGACAACCCTCTCCTGACTTGTCCAGCACTTCCACTTTGCAGCCAAACTGTAAATGCCATCCCAAAGGTATTAGGTGGCTCTTTTTCTATGTTCATGACAAGAAACAAGAAAATGAAAAGTTGCATGAAGCTGGGAAAATTGCAGAAACCTGGCAGGGGATAACTTTCACCTGAGCAATTTGTCAGTTCCAAAGGGACATCTGAAGCAGGTTTTAAGAATAAGAAGCATCCGGTTCTCATTCCAACTGGTTTGCCTGGCCATAATCATTGCAATATGGACTCACATCCCCAGCCCTGCAATGCACCTGTGTAGGCTCAATAAATACACCCAAACTGCAGTATTAATTAACGTTGATGACAAAAGTCAGAAGGTCTTTATTTATTACAATACATTCTCTTTTTAACTGGGGACATATTGTATTTTCCTAGCTCCAGCTTGTCAAAATAGAGTCACTTCCAGGCTCCTCTCACCTCCAGGCAAGGAATGGCAGTGCGGTCCACACTCCCCTTCCCACACTTCCCTTCCCCAGGACCATAAGTGAGCGAGCCCTGCAAAGGTGCAAAGTGGTGCAAGCCATTTCAACAACGTGAACCTTCTGGTAGTCAAGTCACTTGATTAACATATGCCTTTTAGTTTTTAATTTTAGTTTCCCTCTGCCCAGTCCCCTGGTCCTGCTAGATTTGTCAGGACCTAATTAAGATAATACCCAAAGTGAAAGGTCAATTAAAAAAAAAGAGTAGTGGATTTGAAAAGAATTCAGGGTCAAGGATGTAGATTTTAATCCTTATTCAGTCACTAGTTTACAGACCTCTTCAAGCCTCTTAATTGTTGTGCTTCTGTGTGAGGAAGAACTGGGATTGCCCTTTCTTCCAATAATGTTCTGAGGATTAATAAGTGCTGGAAATCCCTCTGCAAATATGAAATGTTATGTAAATAAATAATAACAAGCTACACGAGCAGATATCACTGAAAAGATCTTGAGCCAGCTGGCCGCTCCTGACTTTGTTCAGCACTTGCCATAGCCATAAGCACACACATACTCACGGACACACGCACATAAAAACATTCAGACCCACACACAGTGGGTTCTAAAGGATTTATTGATAATGGTTCTCATGAGGATGGATGACTTGACTTGAGTGCAGACTTACCAAACACCAGTTGACCTCGAGAGGTCCTTTCTAGACCTATTAGCCTATAATTTCTTGTTGATGATGCTAAACCTAATGAATATGAAGTGAGGGCCATATCTAAATGCACCACCCTCAGCAGTAACAGCAACGTGTATCAGTACTACTGAGCTTTGGTCTTCATTTATAAAGTGTAATAGCATCAACCACTTTACAAATATACATTTTCCAGATCTGCTGCACTATGCAAAACAAACAAAAGAAAACTCTAGAAGAATCGGTGAATATTATAATATATGGTACAGCGCTGAAGGTAACAAAACAGTTGTATAATTATTCCCAGCATGACATGTTGATGCACAAAAATTTTGGCTTCCTTTAAACAGTGTCTGTCAATTTCCCTACATCAGCACAGGAATCACTGACATGCACAATTTTACCCATCAGTATGATGCCCAATTATTTGAAAAGGGTGAAAACTTTATGCCACTTTCCAACATGATGGACATAACCTTTAAATATTGGCAATTGCTGAGATGTTTCATGTTGTAAGTTTTCTGAACATACTGGTGAGTTTTTTTTTTCTTGCCATCAGCTTCACTTTCCACTCAAATTATGAAGTGTTAACAAAGTTTTGCTTGTCTCTCTTAAGATTAGAATTTATAGTCATAAAGGATGCTTAACTGTACTGGAATGGTTATATGATTGTTAAGGGAGATTGTGGCATCTGCTTTGGAGGATATTTTAAAATAAGCGTTTCCTTCCTGGATGCTTCATGTGTAGCATAGCCTGAAGACAGACTACGGCAGTGGGCAGTATTCTTGTAGTCCTATCTGGATGGATTATTATTTTTCTCATTGAAAACTCAGACCTAGTCACACATAAAAGAAGTAGATGCTGGGATCCCTGGGTGGCGCAGCGGTTTGGCGCCTGCCTTTGGCCCAGGGCGCGATCCTGGAGACCCCGGATCGAATCCCACGTCGGGCTCTCGGTGCATGGAGCCTGCTTCTCCCTCTGCCTGTGTCTCTGCCTCTCTCTCTCTCTCCCTCTGTTACTATCATAAATAAATAAAAATTAAAAAAAAAAAAAGAAGTAGATGCTTGATTCCATGTTGGCCTGAAAGAATTAATAGTCCTCCTGAAATGATATACCAAATTCTCAAAGTGTAAATTTATATAGCAAATAATCAAAGCTTCATATTTGCATATATCACATAATTGAGCACGCATTTATATGCTCTGAGTGTATATGCTAATGAAATTCATAAAAAAATTCCAGGGCATGGATGACCTCCCAACTATAGTGCCCAGTGACACTTTTTTCTTCTTTTTTGCATTTTCCCACTTCCTTTATGTCACAGGAAGATTGGATGCTCTTCTCATGAAAGTTATGTTCACCCTTAGCTGCGCTTCCACAAACCTGGATTTATCTATGACTCTATAGATGATGGGCATTTGTTGGGTTTTTCTTCTTTTTGACCCAATGACTGAAATCTCTTTTGGAGACACCCACTGCAGATCTAGAGAAGGCCAGATATTTGTTCTTTGGGAACTATGGGAGCTAGGGTGAAGGTATATGATGATCCATCTAGAACTGTGAGCCCAAAGCAGGTGGTACAAGGAAGAACACTTTAACACCCATTGTGGTGGCGGCAGTGCATCTACAACCTGTGTCTGGGGCAGTGGTGGCAGCAGATTCAGGAGTCCAGCAGTGCCCATGGGAAGGTTGAAATGGGGATATTCAAACCAGATCATTCCTATGGCACGATCATTTGTGTCTCAGCCTCCTTAACTGCCCATTTCCCAGCCTCCTTCTCAGCCTTTTTGTTGCTTCTTTGAGCTACCAAGTATACTTCTAATAAAGCTCTTTTGAACCTAAGTTAACCAATTCTTTTTCTGTTTGCAAACAGTCAAGTTGCAGTTTTTATTATGTCACTCTTCTGCAAAATATCAAACTCCAGATCATGTGTTAAGATAAATAACTATTCAGCCTAGCAATTTAGGAGAAATGAATGTCTTCCTCAATTTAAGTTCTATTTTTCCTCTTTACAATTTCTATTCTACAGCCAGACTGGAGAGTCTTTACATTTTCTACATCTCGGCCGATACTCTCTGACCACATTTTCCAATCAGATGCCTGAATGTGTATCAATTTCCTTGCTTGTAAAAAAACCCACCTATCATTCAGGTCCATGTTAATCTGGCTAGGAGTCAGGCCATGTTTAATATCTGCTGTAGCTATAAGGAGCAGAGGTTTCAGATTCCTCCAGATTTCAACTCCCCCATCCAGACTTCCCTGATTGCCCCCAACCCATGGAAAACAGATGTGACCTTGATCTTCCTTGACCTCTTATGGCATTTAACATTTTTCTTAGGTTGAATATCACATTCAATGTTGGAAAAAACAACGGTCATTAGTTTTTGTATGCAGTATCTCCTAGATTATGAACTCTAGAAAATAAACTAGAAGATATATCTTATTTGGTTTTGTATCTGTACATTTTCTAGCAGAGAACTTTTGATTCACAAATGTCAGCTGAAAACCAAAATCAATATGCACACATCTTTCTTATGCAAATGGAAATCAATACAAATCTTCGAATAGGAAACTTCCTATGTCTCTAAAATCCCACTCACCTGACTGACTTAAAAAAATAAAATGTTCTGATTTTTCAAATTATATTCTATGAGCTTTACCTAAACAAAGAAATAGTATACCAAAGAGCTAAAAACAATTAACAATTAGGTGCATAGGAGTTGAATATGTAAATTAATATTTTTAAAAATTTATTTAACTGGACATTTTAGGTACATTGCCAATAGTCACTGTCTATAGTTTTGGGGGAAGTCTACATAAATGAATAAGCATTGTTCTTATGGCGAAAGTTTGCCATAATAAGGTTGTTGCTAGTCAGGAACATACACATTGTTCTTTGATGTACACAGAGTCTCAGAGAAAGGAATAAAGGAACAGTAGACAAATTTAGGGAAGAAAGTCAAGTATCCATGTTCATGTGTTTTATTTCTCAGAGACAACAGGTTTGAAAGAGAGCATACTTGTAGGCCATCAGTAACTAATCTGGATAAAATAGAGTTGCTAAATAGCAAAGAAGAGATAGAAAAAGAATCCATGTCTAGAAAGGCCTTCGCTGAGTTGGGGAAGTATGATCTATTTGGAAAAAAATTACCAGACGTATAAGGAATTTCTGAAAGATTTTGTGAAAAGCTTACTTCTTGTTTTTTGGGTTTTTTTTTTTAAAGAATCTTATGTTTTTCTTCCAGTTTTTAAAAATAAATAAATGCATTTAGAAAGTGATAAAAGGGTTAAGTGCATTCGGGTACTTTGGACATCATTGATTCTGGAGGATCTGTTCTATTTTTCTGTCTCAAGTGTCAATGATGTTCTAGGTTAGATAACCTGATCATATTTGGGGGGGAGGATTCTATATCCTGAGACCAGTTCCTGCAATTCACATGTGCACAGACACACAAAGGCACACCCCCCCCCCCAACTCCAAGCACTGTAACTACAAGCTGTCTTTGCTCTTTCCTTCCAGCATGGCTTCCATCCAGAGCCAATTACAGAAAACAACAGCTCCCTAGCACTATTGCCGACAATAATCTCAAGGAAAGAATTGCACCTACTCAAGCCTGAGAACATATTCAAGAAGTTAATTATTTCCCTAGCATGGTCCTGGGAGCAGCCTTTTTTTTTTTTTTTTTCCATGTTTCACTATAAAGTGCCATGGGGTATTATTCCTGTGGAACATATGGGGTACTATATAAAACCAAGTTGTTGCTGATTTTACTTAAAATCAGTTTTTATTTCCTCTTTTATGTCTACTTGTTTACAGCACCTTGAAACATCTCCTGTTTGCAGGGTTCTGAGGCCTTCCACTCAGAGCTGCTTCTCCCTGGCTCCTGGATACTTCACTCGAGCATGCTACGTGACCCTGCATGCTGAGAGAAGAAACGAGGGAATGCCAGAAACTAATTTTCAAATAAAATGGCAACATGATTGAAATGCATTCCGCTAAATTCAGTATCAATTAAGTTTAATGGTCACAAGTCTTTCATCGATTTATAGAGCTGTGTATATCATGATTTTTAGAGAGAACATTACTCCCGAGACAGCTCTCTAATTGCGAGAAGGATTCTATAGCACAGAGACCTTCGATTAATGTTCTATAGAGATAATTTGTAGCTTTTTGTTCTGTTGGTCACTGGGCCAGCCAAACACAGACTTCTATTAGCAGGTTTGGGAAATTTAGCAGCAGCCACAGCAAACAAAGACTGATAACTATATCCTCCATGACAACAGGACTCTAAAGAAAGCAGTGGTAAGTGACAGGGCTTTTGTTCTTGTCTCATTTTCCATTATGGGCAAATCCTCAAGGTAGTATGGAAATAGAGAACAGAAAATACAGAGAGCTGTCTCCACAAGACAAAGTAGTGAAAGTAGAGAAGGGACTTTGATGTTTGCTTTATTTGGTAGCATGGTAACAGAAACCAGGCTTAGGACTTGGGCCTAGGTTCAAATGCTGGCTCCATGACACACTCAGTGTGGACGGTGTGACATAGCATTGACTATTCATTATTGGCTTTGGGCAAGTTATTTGATTTTCCAGATGCTCAGTTTTCTCACCCATAAGATGAAGTCATAATAATTAACTTACATAAAGCTGAACATACCAGTGTCCTCACATGGTGAACACTTACCAAAAGCAACTTCTCTCTCTACTCCCTAACATCTGAGTATCTGAGTTTACTACACTAGTGACATAGAGCGACATTACTGAGATGGCGTAACTAGCTAGAGATTTCCAGAACGGGCAGAGGGTGGGCTGGAATGTCCCTACCTTGCCTGTAGACAACTACATCCCAATTGTTTCTGGGCTTCTCTGTTTTTATTGATTGTTGGTAGTATTCTGCTGTTGGACTCAGGGAATGCTTACAAACTCAGCTTCCCTCAAGAACTAACAAGCTAATTTGAGCTTCCCAAGAATGCAGGGTGATGATTAAAATACCAAAAGCATGAGTAGTCAAAATCTAAAGAAGGCCAAAGACAGAAAAGCAAGAAACTGAGAAAGATGGAAAATCTGACACCCCAAGGTTTCACATATGTCCTCTAGTCAACCACTTCCCCTCCCCTGTCCCCATGTCTCTAAGGTCTCATGCTGCTGTGACACTATGCATTACAAGCCACAAATGGCTCTTTGATGGCAGAAGGAAGTACCCAGCATCCTTAGAGGTCAGTGTTGCCAAAGGCTGTTCAGTGCAGCAGATGGAATGAGGTTCGGACCTCATGTCTGCTACCAACCGGCCAACTGTGTGAGCTTGAGGAGTTCTCTAACCTCTCTCGGTCTTGATTTCCATCTGTATAAAGAGTTCCTGGGATAGTTGTGGGGATTAGGTGAGAAAATGCATTTTAAACTAAGGGCCTAGGGACACCTGGGTGGCTCAATGGGTTAAACATCAGACTCTTGATTTCTGCTTGGTCATAATCTCAGGGGTGTGGAGATAGAGCCCATGCTCAGCCAGGAGTCAATTGGAGGATTCTCTCTCTTTCTTTTTCTGCCTCTCCCCTTGCTATAAATAAATAAATAAATAAATAAATAAATAAATAAATAAAACAAATGGCCTAATGATGTAAATGACATTAAAGTTAAGATCAGGGAGGCTGGATGGCTTAGTTGGTTAAGGATCTGCCTTTGGCTCAGGTCATGATCCCAGGGTCCTTGGATTGAGCACCACCACATTGGGCTCCCTGCTCAGTGAAGAGTCTGTTTCTTCTTCTCCCTCTGCCCCTTCCCCTGCTCCTTCTCTCTCTCTCTCTCATCAATCAATCAATCAATCAATCAATCAATCTTAAAAAATAAAGTTAAGATCATAGGCTTAGAGTGGCTCAGAAAATCTCTCCAAGTTTCCATCTCCTTCTCTGTAAAATGGTTATACTAATAATTTCCGTTTTTAAGGCTATTGAGAGGATTAAATGAACTAGTCTATAAATAGCACCTGTAAATAGCCCTTGACACATAGTATGCTCTACATAAATATTGGATATTTGTATCCTCCTTGTTACCCCATTCCTTGGACTGTTTGCCTTTTCCTCTGTTTGCCACCACCCCACCCCACCCCCCCCACCCCACCCCCCCACCCCACCCCACCCCCCCCACCCCCCGCCAGCACAGTGTGGGGCCCCCTGTGGCTCTCTCTCCTAATATCCAGAAAGGATTTCCCAAGGGCCTTAGAAGGCAAACTACATGGGTACCATGGTATCCTAGTGGGGTAAGTCTCTGGTCCCTTTGCCCTGATAGTCATGATTAGCCATTTTGAAGTTAAATTCAGCCTTTTCTAAGAACAATAGCCATTAGCCAAATAAATGTGACATCTCAATCTCTTTTATAAAAGTGAGGAGAGTACTAAAAATATTGCCGGTTATTTCACAGTTAATTGGCTTCCCCTTGAAGAGCTAGTGTGCCTCTGTCCTTGCAGGGAGTCTCATGTTCACTTCTGGTCACCTTGTTTCAAGAGAAGTGGAACTGAGATAGAAAAATGCCAAAGGAAAAAAAAAAAAAAGAAAGAAAAATGCCGAAGAAGGGCATGATCTCACGCAGAGGTTGAGGAAGATTTATGGGCTATGAGAAGCAGCGAAGAATAGGATTAGCTAAAGATTAGGATGAATTTGATAGCACGACTCAGCATTATGGGGGTTTAATAAAAACTCATTGGTTCCCCTTTGTCAACATAACAGCAAAATATGAGTGCAAGTGAATGCTCAACAACATCAAAGGGCAGCAAATGAGAATCAATACTAGGAAACAATTGTTTGCACCAAGTAGTTACTTGTGGAAATTTCTGATGCCACTGATATCTCTGTACCCAGGATTTGGTCCCGATATTTTAAAATACTGAACAATTTTGTGCAATAAAAATATGTGATTATGCAAGTATGTCCAATACGGGTAATTAAATTTCATGCTTCGGGAGACGAATTAGTTGTTGAGGGATATCTGGAAAACAGTTCTTCTGCATGTATGTCATTTCACAACTAGCCAGCCTCCCCAGTGGGGCTTTGCCTTCCTGCTGGGGAAAAAAATAGAGATTCTGTCTAGAGGAGCATTTAATAAGGCAAATTCCTTTACATTGACTCCAAACATCTCTTAGCCTCAATTTGACTGTTTGTTAGACCTTGCGGTCTAAGGCCATTCTAAGTAGATTCCAAAGTAAAGACTTTGAAGGGACCAGGTCAGTTGCTGTAGTTTTCAGAGTAACCTGGAATATCTACCTGGAGGTCCTGAACCAAACTCCTAAAATGGCCTGGGAAAATCCCATTTCCCCTTGAAGTTCTCTGGGTCTGAATGGGTCAGGCAGGGACTGTCACCAGGGAGCTTCGGTTTGCAAGAACGGTGGTCCAGGAAACAGTTGGATTGTGAACTCTCCAAAGTCCTCTTTAATTGCATCAACAAGGAATATGTATTTTTATTTAGTTCCCCTTTGCTGGAAAAATGTAACTCTTCATTAAAACAGGAGAGTGGATTGGGAAGGAATTGGCAATAAGATTTTATTTCCCATGAAAGAAAACTATCTTTTGATGAAAAAAAAAATTTCGAGAAGTCTGAAAAGAAAAGCTCTTTGTAGGGGAGATGGAGCAGCACCCAAAAATAGATGATGTTTCTTCCAATAGATGGCATTTTCATACTAACTTACATATATTAAAAAAAAAAGTGTTAGAGAGTCAAAATACTTTTGAGATCATGACTTTATTTGGATAGATTGCTTTTTTGTGATATCTATGTTTCCATATGAGTTTACAGGACTATTAAGGACAGAGCCATATTTAGTTTTGAACTGACATTTGTACTGAACTTAGTACTCAATTAAACTTAGCTCCTAGCATCTTGTGTGTTCCTCCAGCACTGATTAAATTACAATTCACTGACTTCTGTGAAAAGATCTATAGATCAGATACCTGGGTGGCTCAGTGGTTGAGCACCTGCCTGTGGCTCAGGTGGGGATCTTGGGGTCCTGAGATCAAGCCCTGCATCAGGCTCCTGGCAGGGAGCCTGCTTCTCCCTCTGCCTATGTCTCTGCCTCTCTGTGTCTCTCATTAATAAATAAATTTTAAAATCTTTAAAAATTATCTATAGATCAAAAGGGCATGGATCTTATCTGCTAATGGTCACTCATGTAGGGGTTATGCTCTGTATTCCCCCACTTCCAGGGAGACATTGCGCCCTAAACTCCAACAGCCACAAATGACTCAAGAAAACCAGGGAGGGCAGGGCAGAGAGGATAGGAAAGAGCACTATGCTCTTAGGAAGCTAGTATCTTTACCAAAATCATTTATTTTTCACAACTGCCCATCATAAAGTATGTTTGCATTTCCATTTTGTGATAAAGAGATCAAAGTTCAGAGAGGCTGAAAAAATTAGCTAAAAACGCATAAGCCAGGTAATGGGAGAGCAAGAATCTTATCTCTCATCTGAATGGCTTCAAAACCTTTGTTCTATTCATACTCAGGTCAGAGCAGGGAGGGAGAGATGACTGTGGCAGAGTGTGGTTCCCAAAAAAGGCCACAGCAATATTTCTAACCCCACATGCCCTTTCACAACCTTTCCCCTTTCATCAGAAGGCAGAGTCTACATCCCTCCCCTTGAACATGCGTGGGACTCCGTGGCCACCTTGATGAACAGCTATAGCACAAGCGATGCCACGAAATTTTCAAAGCTAGGTCATAACAGGTGATCAGGATCCAGCTGTCTCCCTTTGAGAGAGCCTTGAGATGATTCAGCTCACAGCCTTTGAGCTGCCCCCACCAGCATCACACGGAGCAGAGATGAACTCCACCTGCCAGGCCCAAAATGTAGATTTGTGAATAAAGTAAACCTTGCCATTGTTTTAAGCCACTATGCGTGGGGATAATGTGTTATGCACCCATACGTAGCAATAGCGACAATCCCAGAAAATGTGTCAACTTCATGATCTTGGCATAAAGAGGAAGATCATGCCCATGTGTACAGATGGAGAGGCGTGTGTACGCACGTGTGCATAAATGTGAATACATAAATGTGAAGACCCTGGACACAGGGCTCGTAGAATTCGTGACAAGAAAGCATATGCATATGCTCCCCTGCCTGTTCTATCTCTCTCTCCTCCCATCTCCGAGAGACATCTCCAGAGGAGTCAGGATTGAAGGTTCTCCTACATGTGATTGTTCAGAACCCTTTTGTCTAGCGGGTGGTGACAGCTATGGCTCCTCACCTACTAGGCATGCTTTTACATGTGCCTTGTTCTTCCTCTGGAGAATTCCTTCTGCGCTCCATGTGGTCCAAGGGAGCTGTCAGCCGTGATGCCTCATTGCCCTGCCATGAATGCTACCTCCGTAGGGTGCACTGGATCACTGGGTCACTCAGGCTGGCCATTGAGTTCCTATTTCCATCCCAGAGATTGGTTCAGAGATGGGCATGTCCCTCAAACAAGACCCGTTTGCCTGTACCCTGGGCTGATAGCTGGATCCTGGAAAAGATGTCTTCTGGGCTGAATTGAATTATTAGTTTCAATTCTTTGTCTCTCTTTATATTCAGATCCTTTGCCGTGTAACTTTGCAGTTTCTTTAGTAAAAACATAGAATGTATTTCCTTTGACTTCGGATCTGGCCATGTGGCTTTTTGGCCAATGGGATACGAGTAAACATGATGCAGGCAGGGGCCTAAAACACGCTTGCACTTTGGAGCTTGTCCACTCGTACTTCCACTTTTGTCTTGAGAACAGCTTCCTCAGGGTAGCTTCTGCCCTTCATCCTTGGCTCAAGAAGGAATACACGTGGGACAGAGCCATTCCGGCGACCTCAGACTGAAGCCAAGTCTCCTCAACCTTCAGATTGATAAGAAAGAAATGCTCCTTACTGTATGCTATTGGGATCTGTGTTTATTATACAGAATTTTTTTTTAAAAAAGCAATAGCTAACTAGTATATCTTCTTTCCATGGAGTTGCTAAACCAGGAAAGCATAAATTCAGATTACTAAGGGCTGTCTTGAGGAGATAGCTCATCTGAGAAGGAGGCTTGGCAGGAGCTGGTAGGGCCCAGAGACGGACAGAAAAACAAATCCATTTGAGTCCATGGACTGGCTGCTGCCTAAAGCATTTGGATACACCTTTGGCGTTTCCAGTGACAAAGTGACAAATTCCTTTTTTTTTTTTTTTTTTTTTTGCTTAAGATAGTTTGAATAGTTTCCGCCTTTTGAAACAAGAAGAGTCTAGACTAGTACATGTCCTATAAACCATGTCTGTTGTGTCCTGCCTCTCAAGTCCACTCCTCACTACTGTCCACACTGCCTTTCCAGCACTTGAATAACTGGATTGTAGCCAGTTTTATACCTTCTTCAGAAGGCATAAAAGATTTTACAGTTGAAGTTTTCTCAGGAATAAAAAATGTCACATCTATCCTCCCTTCTTCCTGTACCAGAGGCAGCAGAGCTGGACCTGCAAAGGACATGGCTTGGACTCCATCCACTGGGGCAGGGCTTTGCTGTCACTTGGGAAGACTAACCAGATTCTGACTTTCCTGGGGTCTTGGCAGGACAGAATGTTGTAGATGAATTCAGGAGACGTCAGCCTTCTCTTTGGCCCTAGGATAGGCAGCAGCCAGCCAAACTGAGGGCATAGGGCCGGCAGTTCCATGCTTGCTTTATGGGTTCTAAACCTAAAAGGGTCATTTATGTCCCAATGGTTTAGAAATGAAGAGCTCCCCCAAATATGTGTGTATTTTTCTGTTCCTTCCCAGCTCTCTGGGTACTTCAGAAATGTAAGCTTTAAGATATTCCAAATAACTCCACCTCTGAGTGAATAGCATGAGAGTGTTTGAAGCACTGCATTTTTCTTATGAGTGTATGAGATTGTAGTTTAGTCTCTTCCCTGGGTTATTCTTTTCTCACAAGTCTCTTTAATTGCCCCCCTTTAATCTCACCCCATCACCAGGACTCCCCAGCCTATGCCTCACCGGCGAAAGCAGGGAAACAATACTTCTTGCACATACATTTGCTTGTTAAGAAATTGAAGGAGGTTGAATCATCACATTGAACCAAGGCCCCAGGCCCCCTCCAGCATACGGGACCAGGCCCAGAAATCAAACATGATGTTCCCTCCATGGCAGCCACACCACACGCTAACGACAGGTCCAGCGGGCTTGTGTTCTTTCAACTTTAATTATGAAGCAGGAGTCTAATGAGACTGCATGGCAGAGAGCTGCTGTGGAGCCTGACAAGGTATTTTATCAACTTATTATTATATGCAGACATAGGCAAGCCCAGAGGATGGGTGTAGGCCTTCAGAAGCGGCCAAGTTCTTGGCAGGCCTGTGGCGATTGCACCCATGGGATTGCCATGGTGGGGAGGGGCCTAGCCACTCTGAACAGGAGACTCCTCGTGTCCAGGAATAGGGGTCAGGAGTGTCGACAAGAGGCATCAGAGTCCCCGTGGAACCCATCAGAACCTGCTTGATCTTCTTCCTGAACACACACACCCCTGTGCGTAGGAGTGATGCCGCCCATTCAAAGCCATGCCCTGAAGGGACCTGTTACTAAGCACCTCAGGTGCAGTAGGCACCCTACATAATGTCTTAGTTAATCTTCACAACATTTCTGCGAAGTAGATTGATGTAAACACTGCTTTACTTGGCCTCCAATACCCATTCTCCCTGTGTTTTCTACCCCAACTAACGGCCAGATTTTGTTCAGGTTGACAGCTTGCCAACTAAACAAACTTGATTCCCTAGGCTTCCTTGCAGCTAGGGGCAACCGCGTGACACAACGCTGGCCAGAGAGCAGTAGGTCTGAGTCTATCGAAGAAGGCCCTCCAGGGAGCTACTGCTTCCCTGACACAGCAGGGAAGATTCAGCTGGCCTGTGCCTTCCACCTGTTGCCCATCTTAGTCCCTTCTCTCTGCATGGAAGGAGGTCAAGGGGCCTGGATGAGCTGCAACCATCTCACAACCAACCATGAGAGGACGGCAGGGCAGGAGGCTAGGAGGGTCTCAGAATCATGACTAATACCCCCAAACTGATGCTTAGAAAGATGGCATTCCTTGCACAAAGTCACAACATAGACCAAACCTCTGTCTCTCCCAAACCTCTATCTCTCAAAGTCCGAATTCCATGTTTTTTTTTCCCATGAGTTCTGTTTGGAGTGGTCTTAAGATTGGAGACTTTTTTCTTTTTAAGATTTTATTTATTTATTTATTTGAGAGAGAGCACAAGCAGGGGGAGGGGCAGAGGGACAAGCAGACTCTCCCTGCTGAGCATGAAGCTCGACAAAAGGCTTCATCCCAGGACCCTAAGATCATGACCTGACCCGAAGTCACACACCTAAACAACTGAGCCACCCAGGCGCCCTAGATCAAAGACTTTAAAACGTATGTATGTATATTTGCTCTTAACTCTTCGTGGAATGTACAGAAAATGTATCTTTGGAACAAATCCCTAGGATAGAATATGGAGGGGAGAACAGTGCATGTGTGTATGTATATGGAGAGAGACAGAGACAGAGAATGCTCGCACAATGTCATAGGATTAAATAAAAGCTACTGTAAAGAAAAAGGGGGTGTCACTAAATAGAAATTATATGTAAATCTGAGGGAAGCCAGTGAACTCCTAATGGTGTTCCAGTAATAACAGACAGGATTTTTTCTTTTCTACCCCTTTCCTCACCCTCATTAAACTGAGTTTTAGAAGCACTGTTACACCAGAAAAGAAAAGAAAAAAAATTGCATTTGTGTCCATGATACTGGATTTTAATTTTTTTTATTCAAAAGGTTTAATCTTCTGTGCTCTTTATACCCAAGTGGGGGTGAAGTTATCCTAAAGAGTCACTTTCTTATTACCTTTAAAATGGGATTTTTGAAAAAGAGTGGTGGGAGGGAATCCTGTCAGGGACTTCTTTTTCTTTAATGAGCTGTGGTTTCCTGATAGTGCCTGGATCCGCTTTAAAACCTTTAAAATCTTCTATATTCACATGCAGTTTAACTCACGGAGAATTAAGCAGGTCAAACCCCAACAAGGTTTTCACTTATACCAGGAATAAATGATTTCCCCTGGAAGTGCTTAGAGAAGAAAAAAAATTTTTAAGATTGTATTTATTTATTCATGAGAGACACACAGAGAGAGAGGGGGGCAGAGACACAGGCAGAGGGAGAAGCAGGCTCCATGCAGGGATCACGATGTGGGACTTGATCCTGGGTCTCCAGGATCACGCTCTGGGCCAAAGGCGGCGTTAAACCACTGAGCCACCTGGGCTGTCCTAGAGAAGAAAATTCTAAGGAGAGATTTGTTCCTAAACTCCAGCACCCCATGAGCCCCGAGCTCCAGGGATACTGTTCTTGCTTTGATCACAGATATGTGTAAGAAGAGATGTAAAGACTCAGTGTGTTCCTGCCTTTAGACAGGAAATACCATATTGAGTTTCTTCTGAGAAGTCAGGAAAGACATGCATCATTTAAAGGAAATTTCTGGAGAGATACATGGCTTAATATCACCTTTCGCCCCAATCAGCTGACTTAGTACCACCTTGTTCCCCAGCAGATGGCTTAGGGCCCTTTCTCAGTCATCAAATCCCACCTACCAGCAGACATCTATCTCAATTACTCCAGTGCAGTAGGCGTCAAGTCAATGCTACAGGAAGTGAGCCATAACTGAAGACATAGAAGCTCTTCAGGATGCGTGCTGACCACCCGCATCATGACTAGGTCCAGAGTGGGATCCCTGGGTGGCGCAGCGGTTTGGCGCCTGCCTTTGGCCCAGGGCACGATCCTGGAGACCCGGGATCGAATCCCACATCGGGCTCCCGGTGCATGGAGCCTGCTTCTCCCTCTGCCTGTGTCTCTGCCTCTCTCTCTCTCTCTCTCTCTGTGACTATAATAAATAAATAAAAATTAAAAAAAAAAAAAAAATGACTAGGTCCAGAGTAGGCCAATCTATGTGCCTGGAGTGGTTTTATTCAGGTGAATTCAGATAAAAGCCAAACACAGCCCGAGATGATGAAATCATGAGCAATGTCTGCAAGCAGAAGTGATCAAGGGCCGACGCAGCTGCTGGAGGTAAGGACGCCTCCCCAGAGCAAGGAACAACCTGAGGATAGGAAGGTTGTTGCATTCAGAAGACAAGGCCATTCTCATCCGTATTACCTGAGAGAAGCGCAGGTGGGGGCTGCCCAGGAGGGGGGTATGGCCCAGCTAATACATGTTCTTAGATTCAGACCTTTTAATAGCGCATAGTCACTGAGCGCTTTACCTCGCACCAGGCGATGTGTTGAGAGCTTAACCTAGAGCGCGATTTGTTTTCACAACTCTCTGGCAGTCTTATTAGATCCTTTAATGGAAGAAGCAACTGAGGCTTGGACAAGTTAAGTAACTTGGCCGAGTCACTATGGTAGTTAATGGTTGAGCTATGATTCAAACATGGGCAGCTAGACCCCAGGCTTGACCTCTTAACACTCACCAACAGTCCAATGTCCACTGCATGCTGTATGGTGCCGTGGGCATGCCCCTCTGCTTTGTGGCTGATTTTTATCTTCTACTACAAGATTCACAAAATCTAGTTGCTTCCTGAGATTTCCTGATGCTTAAAAGCTCTCCCTACTTCCAACCACCAAATTCAGGAGCTGCCGGTGCAATCCTGTTGACAGTGACTATCCCCTGAGTGGCTCCCAAGCTTGGCTGCAGGGGACTCCAACCATCATTTCTGGGGGCATGATCAAGGCATGGTGATTTTTTTAAGCTCCCAGGGTATGAATGTTCAGCCAAAGTTGAGAACTTTTGCAGTGGCCCACAGGGCAGCAGACAAGCCCCTTTTCTGATGATGCTTCTATGTCTGCATAAGCTTTCTGCCCTCAGTGTTTTCTATGGCAGTGGGCCAAGTCCTCAACTCTTGGAAACTGCCTTGCTCTCTGTTCAGTACCTGGTGTGGCCAGGATCCCAGCAGCAAATATAAAAAAGGAAAGTCTGAAAGAAGTGGCAAGGCTAAAAAAAATAAAAAAATAAAGAAGAAGAAGTGGCAAGGCTCTGTCCTCACAGTCTCGTTCCTCACAGTCTTGGACTGGGGGGAGGAGAGCTAGGGAAGGGGTCAGGTGAATAAAATTTCAGGTTGTTAATAGTGTACCCTAGGGTTTTACTTCTACTGAATCCCCTGAGAGGAACAAAGAGCCAGTGAAAATGAAACGACACCATTTTGAAGAGGGTCATTTGGTCTTAATGATAAAGATAAACAAAGTAGGTAATTGTTTCCTGCCTAGAAAAAGGTCACTTTGGTGACCTTGTGAATAGACATTTTTCTAACTTTCATTTTGTCTTCCTCATCAATTACTTTTTACCATAAAAATAAAAACTCTACATGGCACATGATATTTCCTTTTTTAAAAAAGCTGTCAGCAGCCATATTTGGCTAAATAAATAAATAAATTCAATGTGTGCGTTGGGGGTAAGGAATGCATATTACCACCAACTATCAAGGCCAGCTGGGATCATTCTGAGCTGGAATCTTAGACATTCTGCAGCCCATTTTTTTCCCATCATCTTACCCCAAACACTATGCCAATGGTCTTCAGGCTTAGTTTATTGGCTGGTGCCAATTTGATCCCCATCTGTAGTTATTAAGTGACTGTTCACGATCACCTAGTTTAAGACTTCTAGACCTGCTACCTACCCAGCCAACCCTAGATGCATAACAGATGCACATCGTGCTTAGGAACTACCCCTAAAGGATTCATTCCCGTCACCACATCCTTCATATGACATTCTGACCTTGTTCAAGGAACACCTGTAGCTATTTCTCAAGGATCAGCAAGAACATGAAATGGTTTCAAGTTCAAAGTTATCCCATGGTTTTTGTTCTTTTATATAAAGCTGCTTGACATCTTGGTCCTATTCACCACATGAATTTTATAATAATTACCTACTAAGTCAATGGCTAAATATCAAACGCAGGAGCAAAATCATGGAACTATATAAAGCCTGTGCCTTAGCAGGTCCATGTGGTATTATAGTAAGGATGTGAAAGGCATGTGAAATGTTAAACAACTAATGGTGCTCTGGACCCTTCTACCCAAGAAAAATTCTTCAATGAGTCACTTTTAGACAGCTTTTGAGATCATTTTAGAGACTTTCTTAGCCTTAAGAAGGGAGTATATTGGGTATAAATAGAGGTGTTCAAGGCGGTTTTTGCCAAATATCCTGTTGTTTTTCTAAAAGTATTTCACTAATCATCCACTCAAGTCCTTGAGAATGTTGGATTTCTGAGTGCTAGAGGCATCGTCGGTAATCAGGATGTGGTGTGGGTGCTGGCCAGTCCTAATGGGTGGTTTCCTCCCCCCTTCCAGAACCCCTACTTCAAGAACAAAGTCTCACCTCTCCCCCAGCCCATATCTCAACAGAAACTTTGAGTTACGTGGGAAAAAGCATAGAGATGATTAAAGGCCTGGAGGATGAGACCTCTGAGAAATAGTGAAAGGAGTAGGGATTATTGAACCTGTGGAAGAAAAGGCTGAGGAGTGGTTTAACAGCCTTCACCTTCTCTCTGGAATGATCTCTCAAACTAGGGAACACAGCCAGCTGTTCAGTATCTCCGCCCAAGACGGACTGGAGGAAGCGGGTTCATGCTACATGCATTAGGGATTTAGGACAGAAGAAAGAATTTCCTGACTAAGAAATGTTAAACATCAGGAAAAGTTACCCACAAAGGTTGAGGAATCTCTTTCTCTTGGGGTATTTAAAAATAGGAGATTTTCTTAGCTGTCTTGAGTGATTTAAAGGCGCTGCCTAACACTTGGGGGGTGGAGGCGAAGCGATCAAATAATCTCTTGCAGAGTATCTTTTACTTTGAAAAACTAGGAGGCATTTTCAGAAGTTTTTTTTTTTTTTAAACAAGATGCTTAAATATAGACTTATATTCTCTATGATCCTCCTTTTTGAACTAGTATAAAATCTTGTGTTGAAGATGCATTGAGAAAAGGAGGAACCGCTAGGATTGAAGGCAAAAACAAAACAAAACAAAACAAAAAAAACTGTAGAGTTCAAGTATTTTAAGCTATTTGTGCTTGAGGAAGAATAATTACCCCAGTGTCAGTTTTCTCATCTGTAAATTGGAGCCCCAAATGCCTATAATGCTTTACATCACTAAGTTACTATGAACATCAAATAAGAAACAGAAGTCCTTCTAACAGTGGAAATAATTATTCTATGCAAATGCAAAACATGGGAATAGCTTCTATGGGAAGCTATTTTTCTATAAACATCTCAACTTTTTCTCTCATTTATTTCTGTAAGAACTAAAAGTCAGAGCTGACAGAGGAAATCCTAAACTCTCAAGGTACAGCTGGGCTGCTCTTGTCACACCTCTGGCCCACTGTCAAGAAGAAAGTTTAGAGAATTGCACTTTGAAGTCTGGCCTTGGAATATTTCCTGATCATCTGACAAACCCAAGGCCTTCCAACTAGAATTTCAAACCTGGGCAGACATCTGAGCTCCCAATCAACCATTTGGCTCGGTTGGATCCAGGTGAACAGGCTATCATCCTGTTCCAACCGTTCCCAAATGATTCTCACAAGGAAAGAGTTGGGGGGGGGGGGTCACATGGCTTAAGAAGCAGGTAGGGAAAATGGAAGAGGTTCCCAACACACGTTCTGGAAAATGGCTCATGTTACAACATGCTGATGCCATTTGCTTGGCTAAGAAGCTGTGGGAGGAGCCTGCAGATATGCCCTTGGAGGCTCAGTCTTCTCCTCTCTGCTCTTAAGTCTCCTTAATTTGGTGAGTGTTGACTAACAGGGAAAGTGTTGATTAAGAAACCATATCACTGCCTTAGGTCCTGTTCCCAGGAGGCCTGGGTTTCACACGGAAGGGAAGCTGCTCTCCCAACTCCCATTCTGTGTTTCTGCCACCTCTGCTCCCCACCCTCAAAAAACAACAACAACAACAACAACAAAAAAAACCCTGCCTTCTGGTGAGACAGCTTCCTGGAGTCCTGGTATTGGATCTGTCCTAAGTATCTGTTGTTTTACCAGAAAAACTTCATTAGGATTCTGCTCCAGAAAAATCCAATCTCGATTATGTCCAGACTTCCCTCCTGCTAATGTAAAATGTTGTTGATCCCAAAAATACCGAGCAAAGAAACAAGAAAAAAAAAAAAAGTTTTTTGATGGAAGGAGTTGGCTAATAGCATAATGACTATTAGGAGAATTACCATTAAATCTTCAAGCTCAGGAAACCTCTGCTCCCTAAAATGTGAAGTAAAAGGATAACAGGGCAGCATTTATTCAGCAACTGTGCTACATAACCCACCAAATTCAACATGCAAGCGGTGGGGGGGAAAGAGCACTCATAAGCTCATCCTGAAGCAGGCGGCAATAACCCCCCACCTGTCCCCACAGTCAGAACATGCATCTGCCACAACAACTGAATCTCCAAAGCAAATGCTGTTGAGGATTTTTTATTTTCATCCTAGAATAGTTCAATTTTTTCTAGGGCCTGAATCTTGAAAAAAAAATTTTTTTTCTCTTCCTGCTGGTCCCTTGGCAATTTCTTAGGTGAGAGAAGGAGAACAAGAGCTAAACCAAATGTTACTTCTGGGGAAGAGCCCCATTTCAGATGGATTTCTTGTTGCTTGCTTCATTCCCATTTTTCCCCCTTCTCCCTTGGGGAAAGAGGGTGTTCTAGCCCACTCTGTGCGGAGTTCTAACCCAAAAGAGTGAGGCTCACACCCAATCAAGTGTAAGGGGTGTGAAACCGGAATCTGTTGAATCATGCAGTTTTAACCTTCAGATTAATACTTGTGGGGGAAAATGGGAGCTCCACCCCCCAGAGTTGGATATCATAGCAGTTTGTTGGACAGAAATTACATTGATGAAACGGTTAGACAGTGATTAATATGCGCCATAACTCATTGCGATATCCCTGGGTCAGCATTCTCTCCTCACACAGTGATGTCCAATTACTCACTATTGATCAGTGATTGCATTGCACGGGATAGAATGGCAGCATCAATTCATTTCATCCTATTGAGTTTCAGCCAATAACAATTGATATTTGGCACATGTTTCCCAGAGACATTTGTCTGCCATCAGGGAGTTGATTAACAGGTTGGCAGTTTGTATGTTTGTGAAAAAGGGAGGAAAAGTGTAAATTCTGCATATGAATTTGTTCTCAGCCCTGACATGAAGAAAAAGGCAGTGTTCCCCTGCCCTTATCTACACTGCGTCTCCGCAATCAGCTGTTTGCCCCTGCCAACCTGTTCACGTTCAACACTGCTCTGCCCTTATTTTTTATTGATAATCATGTGAATAATTAAAGTCCAAGTACATGAAACTCACATAAATCATCTTCAGTGGGCACGTAATGGACCTGGGATCAGCCATTGCTCACAGCATAAATTAAGGCCAAAATATTCACGATGTAAACTAGGCATGTCATTGCCTCCTGCAGAACTCATTGTAACCTGCCTGTCACTCAAAATCTGCCACCTTCAAAGGAGTCAGCAAGTAAAGGGCCTTCTCTCGCCCACCACCACGGGGACCACTGACTACTCTTTGCCTTCCATTGGCCTCACCCGTCGATGTTATGTAAGCAGATGACATGCTATTTGTTTTGAAAACCCCACTTGCTTCACTTGGTCATTCCTGCTGTGGCCTTAGCATTTGTTCTGTGCTTACTTTTTAAAAGCCCAAGCAGCACCGTCCAGAGCTATTAACCTCTCCCGCTAATGTCATCAATCATGTGCTTGGCACATGCGTTTTGCTAGACAAATCTCACAACATCTGCCATGCGTTCTGCAACTTCCTTTTGATTCCTCACACTTTATTTTCACTTTCATCTCCTCTTGCTGGTGAGATTTATGTCTGAACCAGTTCAGATGCCAGGGAGCTGGTAACGTGCCATTCCTCCACAGGGCAGTATGCCTTGTGAGAAATTGGGGTGGCCGTTAATTCGAGGCTGGCAGATGTTCCTCTTGCCAACATCCAATGGCCACTGAAGCATTTGAGCACAGAACCTCCTTGATTCAGAAGACACTGCATCTGAAAAAACACTCTCGTGTATACACATGAACAGCTGGCATTAAAGACATCTTTGGAAAAAATCATTGTATGTAGAAAATAGGTTACATATCTCCTGCTCAGACCTAGGAGCATCCAAGAGCACCATATTGGCCGGAGCTCTGCCCTTTGTTCATCTGAATGCTCTCCTTTGCCTCCACAGAGAAGCCCCATTTTATTCCTGTGTCATCACCATCTCAAGACAGCATCACAAGATCACACCTGTCACCCTGACCATAGTCTGCAAATAACCTGAGATGGTGCCACCAAGCAGTTTACTCAGACTGAAATACTCAGGAGCCTAAAGACCAATAGCTATGGCTCCTCCTAGAGTGTTAATGATCCCCTGTCTACTTCCAAAATGGCAGACGTTTCCTCTGGCCACCATTCTTAGGATTTCTCGAGACATGAATGTAAGAGAAAAACCCAAGGTCCTAGACTATCCATCAGACCTATAATTTTATTAGTCACCTTGTGAAAACTTCAACTTGTCCTCAGCCTTTTGTGACAGAAGTTGGAGAGCATGCTAGAGAAATAGATGGACTGTTAAATAAGAAATATCTGCTTTCATGAAAATGTCATTAGTGATGAAGAATGCATTTAAAAGGTCTCTACAAAGTGTCCAGGGCTATTTAAATGATCAAGGAAAATGAGCACTCATACCTCAAAGGTCTCTCTCTCCCTCTTTTTAAAGATTCAATAACTTCACTCTTGGCTTCCTAAACCTAATATTTATCTTTCTCAATGGGCATTATAAATTGAGAATCTTTTTAAGAAAAATACATGTTTACATAGTTCACATAGGCCATATATCTTCACTGCATAAAATTTATTTTTTATGATAAGGCCATAAAGTAAGGGATAATATTTTAAGGTCTTCCTCATCTTAAGGAATTTTTGAATCACCACTGTTTGGATGAAAGAGAAAAATGAGCATGGATCATCAGTCAATGCTCATGTAAGTATATTATAATTCTAAAGAGCTCTCAAAGTTTTAATAAACAAAATTCTGTAACAGGCATAAGTGAGGTAAGCAGCATGACACGCATCAGGTGATGCTGACGATAAAACCCATAATTGAGGTGGTGTGAAAGAGCAGGCATTGCCCTCAAACACATTGATATGACATATTTTTTCCACTTGGACGCCCTCCCCTCACATAGACTAATCCATGGATCTGAGGGGGAGTAATCCACTGACATCCAATTTTCTGGGAGAATTTTTTTTTTCCTTCCTGAATGAGGCAATTTGTTCATGAAGTAGTGTAAGTATTAACTCTTTCTCACTTTAAATGGTTCTCACAAAAGAAAGATTAATTCTGGCATTGGAGATTAAGGTCACTAAATCAAAAAACCTAGTCAGATGCCCTCAATTTTTAGCCACATCTCCTCTTGTCTGGAAAAATAACAAGAGAAACTGTGGTTTTCCAGTAAAACAAAAATAAGAAAAGTTCAATATTGAACCTGCAAAAATCTTACATATGAAATAGAGTAGCAACTCGACTAGGCTCTGGCTCTAAATATTTTCTACTGTGTGTGTGTGTGTGTGTGTGTGTGTGTGTCCAATTGGTATTAATTCAATTCAATTCAATAACCATTGATACGGTGCTCAGTTCAGGAAAATAAAATGTGAACACAAGGTATTCAGAATATAATGGGAGGGATATGTGTAAGCATGTGACAGAAAGTATAGGAAGCCTTAAGAATAGGAGCACTGTTCAAAGACATTGGGGGAATGTAGCAGGCAAGCTTAACTTTACCCAGTGGATATCAGGGGAAACTCTCTCTCAGGAAGGGTAGGGTTTTGGAAGGAGAATGTGGCTAAGGAAGGCAAGGCAATGGAGAAACAGGCATGGTGCTAACAACAGCAAAATCACAATATAGCTTGACCCGTTATTATAGATCATTTATGGCAGTAACTTATTTTATAAGATCTTATTCCCATGTACCAATATAGGACCTCAGGTCCCTCCACATTCCACCACCCCATCCAAAGCTTTTCACGGAGTCTGCAGGAGGTATCTCATATGTACACGAGAGAAGTCTGATGAGTTAGTATGTGGCATGCACTACTTTTTCCTCCTCTCTACTCCAACCCCCCACTGCTGGGCTGCCTTGAGTCTGCTGGGTGGTGCTATCTGTTGGCACCACTGCCAGTTCCAATGAGTTCTGCTGCATTCAAGATAAGACTCTACTTATCAACTGAGCACTTCCTAATTCCTGAAAAATGCTGTGCTTCCATAAAACCGCATCTCCACTGTGGCTACTTCCTCTACCTATTTAAACTGCTCCTGTATCTCAAACCTTGGAAGTGTTGGATTGGTCCCTGCAACTGTGTCATGGACTAGAGTGTGCCAAACATACTGTAGGATCTTACAGAATTTGTGGGAGGGATTCTTTTCATTTTCACACATGGTTCCCTCTCTCTGAAGACTCCAACACAGGGAACTAGGGAAAACCCCATGCTATTCCTCAAATCACACCCCCCAAATCCCAAAGGAGGCCAAGCTTATATGCCTGGCTTCCTCATCCCTCAGGTGGACTTTCTCGCCCAAGACGTAAGTTGGCCCTTGTGCAAATACACATATGGCAGTTCAGTCCCTGAGATGGATGTGGCATCAAGCTGAGTCCCCTCCCTCCATTTATGATAATTGGGGACGTGATATAGAGAATTCCTTGAGAAGTTCCATTAAGTGACTACAGCTGAGAAGAAAGTTTTGATGTATTGAAACTTAGTTATAAGAGGTGGGAACACTGATCTAAAATAGCTTTTTAAAATAAGAGAAATTTGCTTATTCATGAAATTAAACAGTCAAAAGGATCCACATCTATAGAGCTTGATCCAGGGCTCAGACAATGGGATCAGGACCCAGTTTCTCACCTTCCATTTCTTGGCTCCACTTCCTTGGCTCTGTGATCCAGCTGGTTGGTACTGGGGTAGCTGCCAACATATCCCAGTATTATGTCATTCTCTACCAGATACTGTACTGTGTACAACCAGCAGGAAGAAGAGAAGGTAAAAACCTTCTCTTTCCCAGAAGCTTTGGCAAAATATCCTCTTATGTCTCATTGGCTCTGGTTGGGGTACTTCCTTTAGCCATTTTGATGGCCAGAGCAATGCAATGTACTGAATGGCCCAGGAAAATGAACTTTGTTCCACCCCTGGATCTGGGGATGGAGCCAACTCTATTTGGAAGCATATGACTGAAAGTGGGTAAAGGAGCTATTATCCAGAGGATAGTCACAATACTGTTAAAAAAGGGAGGGAGAGGAGAGAAACTAATGGTCAAAATTCGAAATCAATATTACACACAAATTTTAGTCCTAAAATACCATTATGGTTGTGTTATCACAAAGGTGCTTTAACAAACCGGAGTAGGGTTACTTGCACTATTGATAGAGCTTGATGGATAGATACTAGCCTTTGGGTTTGAGACTCAATGCAAGGTGTGTGCGAATGGGCACAAGGAGTCAGGTGGCTGAGACAGAGAGACTCAGCTGGGGCTCTGGATACCTAGGAGGACATCTATAAATGACCTCACAGTGAATGGGGTAGGTGTAACATAGTCAAACTATTTAAGATAGAAATGGGGGATTTAAATGTAAAAAATACAGACACCTGAGTGGCCAAGTGGTTGAGTGTCTGCCTTCAGCTCAGGGCGTGATCCCCGGGGTCCTGGAATCAAGTTCCACATCAGGTTCCCCACAGGGAGCCTGCTTCTCCCTCTGCCTGTGTCTCTGCCTCTGTGTCTCTCATGAATTTTTTTTAATAATAAATTTATTTTTTATTGGTGTTTAATTTGTCAACATACGGAATAACACCCAGTGCTCATCCCGTCAAGTGCCCCCCTCAGTGCCCGTCACCCATTCACCCCCACCTCCTGCCCACCTCCCCTTCCACCACCCCTAGTTTGTTTCCCAGAGTTAGGAGTCTTCATGTTCTGTCTCCCATTCTGATATTTCCTACCCACTTCTTCTCCCTTCCCTTCTATTCCCTTTCACTATTATTTATATTCCCCAAATGAATGAGAACATATAATGTTTGTCCTTCTCCGATTGACTTACTTCACTCAGCATAATACCCTCCAGTTCCATCCACGTTGAAGCAAATGGTGGGTATTTGTCATTTCTAATGGCTGAGGAATATTCCATTGTATACATAGACCACAGCTTCTTTATCCACTCATCTTTCGATGGACCCCAAGGCTCCTTCCACAGTTTGGCTATTGTGGACATTGCTGCTATAAACATCGGGGTGCAGGTGTCCCGGCGTTTCATTGCATCCGTATCTTTGGGGTAAATCCCCAGCAGTGCAATCGCTGGGTTGTAGGGCAGGTCTATTTTAAACTCTTTGAGGAACCTCCACACAGTTTTCCAGAGTGGCTGCACCATTTCACATTCCCACCAACAGTGTAAGAGGGTTCCCTTTTCTCCACATCCTCTCCAACATTTGTGGTTTCCTGCCTTGTTAATTTTCCCCATTCTCACTGGAGTGAGGTGGGATCTCATTGTGGTTTTGATTTGTATTTCCCTGATGGCAAGTGATGCAGAGCATTTTCTCATGTGCGTGTTGGCCATGTCTATGTCTTCCTCTGTGAGATTTCTCTTCATGTCTTTTGCCCATTTCATGATTGGATTGTTTGTTTCTTTGGTGTTGAGTTTAATAAGTTCTTTATAGAACTTGGAAACTAGCCCTTTATCTGATACGTCATTTACAAATATCTTCTCCCATTCTGTACGTTATCTTTTAGTTTTGTTGACTGTATCCTTTGCTGTGCAAAAGCTTCTTATCTCATGAATAAATAAAATCTTAATAAATAAATAAAAATAAATAAATAAATAAATAAATGTAAAAAAAAAAAAAAAGTATTTCAAGTCAGTGAAATGTACCACACATGTAATCTACAGGTTGAGGAGAACTGTCAAGCCAAGACTAGGAATTTAGAAGCTAGGTAAGAAAAGATTGGCACATTTAAATATATAAAATATCCAGAGTATTTGTATTGCAGAAGATCCAATAAATAAAATCACAGGCAAATATCAGAGCTGGGAAAACGTAACTAACAGATTTTAAAAGAGATGGTATCTGCAACATACCAAATCCTCTTAATATTGTCAATAAGTTAATCCCACAGAAATGTAGGTAAAAGATACAAATAGACAAATCACTGAAGATCAGCACATTGAAATGGCCAAATGCATTTTCTAAATGCTCAAAATCACTAGTAGTCAGGGAAATGCAAATTAAAGTAACAATGAGATGCCATTTTATAACCATCAGACAGACAAATTAGTAAGAATTATCACACCAAGTGATGGTGGACTGGTGGGGATGTGATGGAAAGGGTGTTCTTACATACCATGACAGAAATGTGGAGTGTTATAGCTATTTAGGAAAGCAATTTAGCAATAATTATAAAAATTGAAATTACATTTACTATTCAACTCAGCAATTCTGCTGTTGAAAGTTATTTATCTCATAAAAATAAAAGCACCAATACATGAAGATACGTGTGTGTGTGTGTGTGTGTGTGTGTGTGTGTATCATCACTATTCAAAAAAAAAAAAAGACAACAACCTGGAAACAACATAAATGCCCATCAGTAAGCAAACACCCAAAATATTATGGAATAGTCACAGCATAGAGTAGTAAGGAGAATGACCCAGAGCTGTATCAGTTGACTTAATTTTTTTACATAGTTTTGTTAGTGGACGAGTTAAAGAAAAGTATCTGACATAATATAAGGTAATATAATAATACAGAATCTAATAGAATGTAGACTATAACCTCATTTTATAAAACAACAATGGCAACTATAAGAGTACTATATTATAGCGAGAAAAATACAGAAGAACACACATTTACAACATTGCTTACTTAGGAAGGAAACATAGAAGTATGATGAAGGAGAGTAACCATCCACCCTGGTTTGCCTGCGACTCCGGGCTTTTCCAGGATGGGGGGTTTTCACTGCTAAGCCAGGGCCAACCTCAAGTAAACTGGGTAGGTCAACCTAGAGGTGCCAATTATAAGATGGAGTGGGGAAGGAATTCAAGCAAAAAAAGGTGAAAAAAGGGTATGACTGACATTATGTAATCATATATACATTCAGGTAAAATTCTGTATCTGGGTTGAAATTTGTAAATGTAAGTCTTGAAAATACTTATTTTCATAGTTTCTATAGGACTTAGGGAAAGATTGAAGTCCTGCTCATGGGCTTCTGGAATTCAGAGGAAGTTACTCTAAAGATAAAAGGGCTACAGTGTCTGGGTGGCTCGATCTGCTAAGCATCTGCCCTCAGTTCAGGTCATGATCCCAGGGTCCTGGGATTGATCCTTGATCCCTGTTCTTCCTTCCTCCTCTGCCACTTCCCCTCCTTGTGCTCGCTCATAAATAAATAAATAAATAAATAAATAAATAAATAAATGGCTAAAGGCAGCATAGATTAGCAATGAAATAAATATCATTTATTCGTTCATTGCAAAAGAGTTCATTAAACATCTATTCTCTGTGTTAATTTACCTATTACTAACACAACCCAGAGAAGGTAGCCAGGAAATGTATCAAATAAACAAGCAAATATCTGATCATAATTACAATAAATGTAATTATTATAATAATCACAACATATTATAACATATATACCAAATGATAGAATAACAAATGCTTTAGTAGAAGTAAAAACAGAAGCCTAGGAGAACACAGAAGAGGGGCCACTGGCTTTGCTGAGTGGAATCGTGGAGACATATCAGGAGAGGAATATTGAGGATTTGAAAAAACAAGTAAGAGTTTGCAAAATGGAGAAAGGACAAATGAAAATATAGAAAGCAAGAACACCCTGTGGAAGGCCAAGAGCCATGTAAAAGCAGAGCATATTTGGAAAAGAATAAGAAGTTTCCTGGGGTCCATGTTTGGGGCCAGAAGTCAAGGGAGGGGAGGCAAGAAGCTGAAACTCTGCAACTAGGGAGAGGGGAGGCCGTGGAAGGCCCTGTGCACCGTGCCAGGGAGTCCAAATTCGTTTGGAAGGCACTAGGGAGACAGAAAAAGTCTCACATTAGGGAAGAGACACCATCGGATTTCGTTTTTAGGAAGATAACACAAGCACCAAGGTGGCAAATTGACTTTACGTCAAATGCCAGTTCCAATTGATGGGTCATGAGAGCTTGAAGGACAACGTTAAGAAAGACTGTGCGATCACCCATGTCTGGGCTCAGCAGTGAAAGTGCCATGACCGATTAGCCTTGTCTACTATGGACAAGGCAGCAGGGAAATGGTGACAAAGCTGCCACGCGTTTCCCCATGCTACATCTACCAGCCACACGGAGGGGGGACCGCGTGGAAGAGCGGGTGACTTGACTAATCTCTAGGAGGTCTGATGCCGTCTTTGACATCCCAGAGGTAGAGTGGAGGAACCAGATTCAGAAATCTCAGAGGTGAAATCGGTAGGACCCACTGAGGGAAGTCAGGAGTGGATGCGACCCAGGCGCTAAGGTCATCTCTGGCTCATAAGCAAGCTTCAGACCAGGATGGCTTTATGATATTGGACTCAGCCCCACTTGGCTTTCCTCTACGCCTCATAGAACGCGCCATGACTAAGCTGTCCCGGGAGCTGCGGGGGCACATCCAACAATTCTTGCCACCAAATCACTTTCTGGTGTCTGGTCCTGGCTGCTTCTCCCAGCAGGCCTTGTGATTGATTCTCCAGAGCAGCTCTCAGAGGTTGAAAGTTCCTCCTAGAGCTGAAAACAGGAAGCAGCCTCCACTTACCTGGCCCAGGGGCCAGGAAGGCGTGTGTGTACACTGACACACCAGCAGTGTGCATTCCCATTATGTCAGCAGTGTTTACCATCACCGGGCACTTCCTGTGACAGAGGAGCATGGCTCAATCTCTTCACCAGCAGAGAGGAAATGACTAACCGCAGGAAATCATCCCTCCCCCCACCCCTAGCCCCCCAAAATGGAGATGCTCTGGGACTTTCACTAAAAATATCAAGACCATCTAAAAATACAGTCGGACAGCCCTGCTCTTGCCCCAGGAAATCCTGACCAAAGCTCATCTTACATCACCGCCAGCCCTTGTCAGAGTGGCCTCCCGGTGTCCCCCCCTACCTGTCCTCTTTGCTTGAAGCTCATTTGGAAATCAGTGTGCACCTGCCTTTCCCAACAGCAAGAGAGCAAAGAATGGCTGGCCCCACTTGCATCAACAGGCGCCTCCCCAAGGGACGAGCGGTCTTCCAAAACTCTTCCCCAAGCACCAGCACCCAAGTGGCTTCATTTCCTGTCTGGTTGACTTCCTCCAGACTCATTATGGTTTCAGTGTCATTTTCCAGAGCAGGAAAGAGAGTGCAGGAGCGTGGCCCTTAGCAGCCTGGAGTGGACATGCAGTGGCTGACCTGGAGGAGAGAGAGTCCCAATGAAGCCATTTGTTAGGAAACCAGTGACAGGCACTTAGAGTACTTGGTGGAGGTGGCGCTGTTGCTGCTGCTGGTTCCTGGGGCTCCGTTTGCTGCAGATTCTTCCTCAAGCTAAGAAGTCACGGCTAATGTCATCATTTGCCTTGTGGGAGGGGAGAAGGAGGCTCCTGGAGGGCTGTGCTGATCCAGAGGCAGACTTGGGGGAGAAATGACTGAACCCCAGTCCAAGGGAGAGGGATGGGGGAAACGAGACATAATTTTTTATTCAGTCCTTGCCTCCTACACTAGGGGAAGGTTTCCCAGTGACTGAACGGAGTCGTTAGCTGTTCTTCCCAAACAAGGAGGCAGGAAAGTGTGGTCTGAGGACCCCCACTCCCGGGGGGCCTAGCAGCAGAGTGCTGGGTGAAGCCTTTGAAGTTGGGCTCCCAGGTGTGAACTCTGTTTCCACTACGTTCTGGGCAGAGCAGAGGACTTCAGCTCGGCAAGCCTCTGTCTCTCAGCTGCAAAACGGGGTTTGTTCTGAAGAAGGATGAAAACCAGGAATGAACGGTGCTCCCCCCCCCCCCCCGGATTGGTTGGCTGCGCGGCTCCCCTGTGCTGCTGCGGGTTCTGCAGGACGCGGAGTGCAGCGATCCTGGGTGCCTGCTGGCCGGGAAGGGCTCTCAATTCATGAGCTGACACCTGAGGACGTGGGGCGTCACTGACAGCTCTCAGTCCCAAGCGCCAGAAAGAAGGGAAGCAGCAGGGCAGGCAAGAGCATCCGGGGGGAGGTGAAATGCATGGGGCCGGGCTGTGCCCTCAGGCCTCAGGCCCTTGGCTTGTGCTGTCCCGCAGGCACGCTCAGGGAAGGGCTCGGGGGTCCCTGCAGCTTTGCAGGCAGATGGGCTCCAGCCATCTCCAGGGCCGCCAACAGCGGAGGGCCCTGGCCCTGTGTCTTCAGAGTGGCAACGGGAAAGGAATTAGGAACTCTCGGGAGGCCGCGTTGGAAACCAAGTGAGCCATGAATGAGGACAGTGATGACAGCCTAAGGCGAAGAGGTAGTCCCTGAATTGGTGGGTTCACATGCAACCTTTGAACTGAAGCCATTGTTGACTTTGGGGAGCCTCCTGCAACTGGGAGCCAGTTTGGTTCTCCTGAGCACCTCCCAATAAAAGCTTCCTGGCTCTGAGGAGACTCGTAGGCCTTGTCTGCCCTCCGTAGGCCTTGTCTGCCCTCCATAGGCCTTGTCTGTCCTCCTTAGGCCTTCTCTGCCCTCCGGGACAGGGCTCAGAAAAGGATCGGACACCAGGATGTGTTGTAGCTCCCTCCCCAAAACATAATTCTATATGTCTCTCAAAACAAACAACAAAATCCTGCAAGGAACCAGGAAAAAAAAAAAAAAAAGACAAAGACAAAGGAAAGAAAGAAAAAGGAAAAAAAAAATCCCTAAGAGGTCATAGGACAGAACAGGGCTGTCTGTGAGCCACGTCTGGAGTGACCAGGCCACACGGACCTTGTCTTTCATTCCGACACAGGCCAGTGTCTCCCCGGAACCCAGGAAAGCTCACCGGAGCCACAGGACACAGAGGGAGACAGAGTGGGTGCTCGCGGAGAGTAATTTGGATTTCAGCTCTGTGAGAGCAGAGATCTTCCCCTCTCTTGGTCAGTGAGGACCAGGAGGGCCTGGAGCCCTGGAGCCTCTCAACAGTTGCTTACTAACTTCATCCTATTGTTCTCCTAACAGCTTAAAATTTGGGTTTACCTCGCATGGGATATAGATGGATCATTTTCCTGTCACTAAATACAGGAGAGTTAAGGTTTCATTCCAGACGTCGGTTGTCATTCTGGGCTGTCACCGGAGTCGAGGCCTTCCTTCCTAACACCCGGGTCATCCATAGCAAATTCTGCTTGACGAATGCAGGGCCCTATTTGTTATTTAACACCTAGAGTGACCGGCAGTAATTTCAAAGCGTTACAGACTGTCACAGTCAAGGATTCAGCCCTTTTTCCTCAGCTCTGACTACACACACACCCCCGCCCCCCAACAGATTTGGGGGGTTTTTTTTCTTGGTTTTGAGGGTCATGACAGAGTAGATCCCCTAGGGGGCAGTGTGTGCACACGTTTCCCAAGCGAGGCCCACATTTTATGGCCGCTGAGGTCATCGCACGGCAGCTGATTCAGGAGTCTGAGAAACAAAATTCACTTATGAAGTTGTTCTTTAGGTAGAGCAGACTACAGGTGGCCTGAAAACATTGCGCAGTAGAGAAAAACCAGGTGACGCAGCAGAAATCTGGGGGATGGCAATTTAAAGGCTCTGACCACTGAATTGCCTAAGGTTCAACGCAGGAGTGATTGGACACGCTCTTTAACATCTGCTAAAGGGTTTGTAATATTTTTATTTATTACCTTTTACGTTTCCTGTCTCTGAAATCCGTGCAGAATTGTGTTTCATTTTCTTACCTAGCCTGGGTGGCGGTTTAAATTCAATTAAAGGTAACCAGTTTCAGTTGAGTAATAATAGTTCAAATCGTGTTACGAAGGGCTTATAAGGCCCTGAGTGTTGACTTACAAGGCATTATTTAGTTATTTACATCACATGATTTAATGCTCCCACATCTCTATGAGATGAAGACTATTCTCATCAACTCACTCAAACAGCCCAAAAGTGGAATCCGGGACCCATGCGCTTCCTTATTTTACCATTTCACCATCCCAGACTTTAATGTGGACACACATTAGCTGAGGATCTTGTTTAAATGCAGATTCTAGGGGCACCTGGGCCGTTCAGTCGGTTAAGCGTGTGTCTGCCTTTGGCTCAGGTCATGATCCCAGGGTCCCGGGGTCAGACCCCTCATGGGGCTCCCTGCACAGCGAGGCCTCTGCTGCTCCCTTTCCTTCTGCCCCTCCCCCACTGCTTGTGCTCTCTCCTTCTCTCAGATGTATAAATAAAATCCCCTAAAAAAAAATGCAGATTCTAACTCAGCCGTTCTGAGTGGGGCCTGAGAGTCTACAATTCCAATGCTACTTCCAATGCTGCTGGTCTGAGGACCACATTTCGAGTAGCAGAAACTTAGAGGAGTGTGTTTGATTGGGGAGTGAAGTTGTTGGATAAAGATGTGCATGACACCATCCCTGCCCTCAGGAAGACTGTAACTAGCCGGCAAGGATAAGAGAAGTACATCAATAACAATATTGTGAGAGAATGGGGATGTCTAGGGCCACAGAGGTACAAATGCAGCACAACTCAACAGATTCTAAGTGAGAGACTCCAGAGTAGGGCGGTGCACTGAAAGCTTTGGGAGGGATGAGCAGAATGAGCAAGGCAAAGCTTCTTCTACCCACAAGGCACCTGCGGGCTGGTGGGGAAAGGCCCATGGCCACACAAATAACCCTAATGCAGACATAGACTTCACAAAAGAGGCTTCCAGGAGGGCTCTGGCAACGGAAAGGAGCCACAAGATAAAGCTAGTGAGAATCTCATCTGTGACTGGAATTAGGAAGTAGTATATTAAGAAGCTCTCAGTTGGCCATGGGCCTAGTGGAAGGCTTCATGCCTTCATGGTGTTCCAGATAAACCATGAAAGACAGATGGAGTTTTGACAGTGGATATAGGAGGTTATTTCAGGGAGAAAAACCAATGTGAGCCTAAGTTCTGAAATATAATAGTACAAAAAGCTAATCTGGGGATGAACACACAGTCCTGTTTTCCTTCTGGACGCCGTAGGGAAAGTTATCCTGGAAGTCATGTTTTACGGCAGTGATTCTCAATTCATATTAAGAATCACTTAAGGAGCTGAAAAGATTTTCATGCTGGGATCCTATCCTCAGAGATTCTAATTTCATTAGCCTAGGAGTAGAGCTGAGAATCAGGATGTTTTAAAATCTTCATATTTTAAATTAGGTGATATGTGTGTGCGGTCAGGCTTGAGAACCATTACCCTAGAGCAGTGGCCCTCAAAGTGTGGTCCCCGGACCAGCTGCAACAGCCATCACCTGGAAACTTGTGAGAGATGCAAATTTGCAAGCCCTCCCCCAAAGCCTACTGCATCAGAAACCCCGGGGCGGGGGGGGGGGGGGGGGGGTGGGGGCTCAGAATCTCTAACAAACCCTTCTGGCGATTCTAATGTAAGTCAAAGTTTGAGAACCAATATCCTAGAGCCTTGCTACTCCAAGTGTGGTGCGTAGACTAGCGGCATGGATGTCACCTGGAAGCTTATTCCAGATGTCAAATCTTAGCCCTCACCCCAAGGCTAATCCATGAATTGCAATTCAACAAGATCCTCAGGTGGTGGGTATGTAAAATTTGGGAATCACTTTATTTTTTTTAAGAGCTTATTTATTCATGAGAGAGAGGCAGAGACACAGGCAGAGGGAGAAGCAGGCTCCATGCAGGGAGCCCGATATGGGACTCGATCCCAGATCCTGATCCAGGATCAGGCCCTGGACTGAAGGCGGTGCCAAACTGCTGAGCCACCCGGGGAATCTCTGGGAATCACTTTAGATTTCAGGATGAGAGAGCTGAACTAGTTTAGATAGTAATGGGGAGCAGCTGAAGGCTATAGAGTGGTGACATCACTCGGGGTTTTAGGAAGAACAATTGGATAATGGTATTTAAGATCAATTAAGTGAAACAGATCCTGCACAATACACCTTTCTGGTCCTGCAAGGTAGTCTTAGAAAATGTGCTTGCCACCTACACCTCCCCGGACCTTCTCCCCCATATTCATCCCTTCTTCTTCTATCTTCGGCAGGGAGTGGGGCAGTGGGGCCGGAGGCAGAAGGCTGCCTCACTCAGAGCCCCTTCCGTGCCAGCCATTGATCCACCAGTGGGAGTTATCTCAGCAGCACCAAGTCCACTCAGGCCCCAGTTCCAGCTTGTATAGTATTTCTGATAATAGGAGAGCCTAAACGAAGCATCCTTTTAAAGGCCTTCACTGTTAATTTGGCACAGGGAAAAAAGCCAGCACATTATACTGAGTTTTCCAGTCATTCCGCTTGTGCTGTATAGACTCTTTGAATAGATGTCCATAATGAGATTACTCAAAATGGAATTCATTACCTGACCTAAGATTTATTGCTTTTTAACTACAGATACAAGGCTAGCCACACTGTGCTCCCGGAGTCAGCCGGGACTGCTCGGTGCCGGGATGGGCCTGGGCCGGGGGACCAGGGCCGGGAAGCATCGAGCCCAGGGGTGCTGCTCGTGGGCCCGGGGGAGGGAACAATGCGGCTTCATCAGGACAGACGGACGGGAACCCCAGGACTCGGTTGCTAGGTTCTGCTTGCACGGTCTCACGGCGGGGAGCGCGGATGGGCCGGTCACCTCCCCACTAGCATAATTGGAAAGACGCCAAGGGGCCCCGAAATGCTGAAGTGCTGTAAATTAGCAGTGTTCAGTCCCGATGAACATTAAAGGGAGTGTGTCGTTAATTCCTGCACGCCCGCTGCTCACAAAGTCTCCCCACTGGGGGCTTTGGGCTCCGAGCAGTAGAGGCCCATTGGTTCTGCTCGGCTTCTCCACCAGGGCGATGGACCTCAAGGTGAGTTAATAGGCTTGGCTTCTCAGCACTTTATTTTAATCTGTATTTACCATCATCCTATGTATTTTAACAAACCTCCCGTGCGTGGCATGCCATTGAGCGCTGCACAAAACAGATAAGAGACAGGGCCCTGGCCTCACCGGCAGAAGGCCGCAACTGCATGCAAGGCGGGATCCAGGGTGCCTTGCACGCTGGTTTATGATGCTGCTTGGTCCCCCTGCATGGTTCCCCACCGGCCACGAGTCTTCCCAGGACTTCCCTTCTAACCCCGCCTTGGGCCCCCTCCACTAGGCTGGCAAGAGCAAAGGGAGGTCCCATCTATGCAGTCACCTCTTAAAACCACTGCAACCACTGCTCTCTGTATTTTCTCCTTTCTTCCCCCCGCAATCGCCCCCAGCCCCGTTCCTATTCAAGCTCTGGCATGCAGTGTAAAACCATTGCTGATGGTGGCTCTACAGGACTTAATCACCTTAAATAGATGATACTTACATGGATAATAGGATAAAGTAAAACAGGATGGGCAAATTGATAATTGCAGATTGGGAGGAAATATTATTAGCAAACCAAACTAAAGCCAAATTTAAGGGTAATAAGCATGATGTGTTAGAATTGCGAAGAGTGACATATTTTCATATACAAGTCTTCATCCCTGAGGGAAGAGCCTTAGCAGCCCCTTTATGTGTTGTGGAAGTGCATCTGAAATGCCACATTCTATTTGTTTGTTTGTTTAAAGATTTTGCATTTTAAAAGCAAAAGGAACTATCACTGTAGATATTCTTTTTTTGGCATAGCTTCAGGAGCTAACAGGGGAAGGAAATGTCATCATAGGTTATAATATTGCCCTGGACAATTGCAGGACAAGCCACTCGCCTGAATTCTTGTTATTATTTTAATTTGTATATAAACCTTGTCAGATAGCCAGGCATATTTTTAAAAATGCAAACTAATAGCCATCATCATCTGATGGCCTTGAGACAAACATGACAATGACAACGTGCTATTAAAGGCCATGTTTGTGCTATCAAAATAATGAGACCATGGCCCAGGCTGCCTGATAATTTCAACTATCTTTTAGTCAATTTGGATTGTCACTTGGGCAACGTTATAGACAGATCTGGGATCAGCTGTTTACGTAGATAGCAAATGTCACATTTTCCTCTTTTTGATGGATGCAATGGTACAGGTGTCTTTGAGTCGCATGACCTTCCAGTCTAATGTAGAGTATACCTCTAACGCCAGCCCTCCGTGCTGACTGGTGCTGGGACCTGCCCACATGGTACATTTGCCCTGGCTCGAGGGCAAAATCATCAGGTAAATCTTCCCCAATGTACTGGATGCCCATGGATATGGATTCTATAAATGCCCAGGGTGGGAAAGCCATCCAGCCCTCGGCCTCCTCTCTCAGTTTGGGGATTAGCAGAGGAGATCAGATGGATACTCTCAGGGCCCCTAGCGAATTTCCAGTACTTGCCCACTGGCCTCTCAAAACATAGGTCAGTGTGTCCCCACTCACTCTTGCCTAGGCTGGGCACCCCTAGAGTAGTCAGTAGGATGTTCCAGAATGGCACATTCAGTCTGAGGAATTATTTTTCTAATTTTATTTATTTATTCATAGAGACAGAGAGAGAGAGGCAGAGACACAGGCAAAAGGAGAAGCAGGTTTCATGCAGGGAGCCCGACGTGGGACTCGATCCTGGGACCCCATCAAGGGTCTCCAGGGTCACGCCCTGGACTGAAGGCAGCGCTAAACCCCTGAGCCACCCAGGCTGCCCCAGTCTGAGGAATTATTGAACGGGGGACCTAAACTTGCTGATCTCTGTTAGTGTTTGTTGATCCTACATTGTAACATGTCACAGAACAACAGCAAGACTCTTACCTGAAACAATTATTCATTATCCATTGCTGGAATATGCTTAAATTGTAGAAATTGGCTAACGGCTGGGGGATGAGAGGTGGGAAGGATATAACAAAATCCTAAAAGAGAAACTATCTTGTACACTAACGTATCTTAAAAGTGTATGAAAACACAAACACACTTTTGCCAGATGTTTGTCAATTCCTAAATATCCGCTTCTTTTTTTAATTATGTAAGTAAATTTTTTTCTGCATCAGTACATAGAGCACTACCCCATTCCCTTTAACAGCTGTCCTAATGTTCCATATTAAAGATGAATCATCATCATTTATTTACCAATCATCCTACTGACCATTACTTATGATTTTACTTTATTTTTCCAATTTCAAACCCTGAACATTCTGGAACCCACAGACAAGTAATATTTTTAGAATGCATTTGTAGAGTAAAAGTGCTTTTACAATTTTAATGACTGTGGCCACTTGCCTCTCCCAAAGACTCCCCAATTACATTGGGAGTTTTGTAGTTTCATAGTCAGGGCGCTCCCCAGATATATTCTCCTAGAGACAATAGGCTCAGCACTTTGGAAATAAACAGAGCTGAGTTTTCATCTCCTGTCAGTTTTGGCACGTAGTTCTTTTGGCAAGTTACTTAAAATCGCTAAGCTTCAGTGTCCTTGAACATGAAATGAGGCTAATATTATGGATCCTTGTGGGCTGTTAGGAAGATAAGTGTGATAACACGTAAAAAGCACTTAGCACATAGTAGGTGTCCAATGAGTAATGAATGCAGACATGAGCTGAATTGCACAACTTGAGAGGAGTACAATAACCAGCAGTTTCCAGAAACAGAAGAGATGTCCTGAGATTAAAAAAGAAAATTCCAAGGTGCCTGGGTGGCTCAGTCAGTTAAGCACCTGACTCTTGATCTCAGCTCAGGCCATGATCTCGTCGTGGTGGTAGGTTCAAGCCCCACATCGGGCTATGTGCTTGGCATGGAGTCTGCTTCAGATTCTCTCTCCTTTTTCCTCCTGCTTATTCTCTCTCTCAAATAAATAAATAAATAAAGCCTTTTTAAAAAATCAGATGCATCTATACATAGAAGCCACATTTTGTTGGTTTTGAAATGTCATCAGTGTTGCCATCTCCTTCTTATTAAAACCAGGAAAAGCCGCTCATTGCACTTGTTTCCTCAGTCTTTGATCTGCATCTTCCCTTCAGTCTCGACAAGTAAATTCAACACAGACAGTATCCCCAGTTTACTTCTGGATATTTTATATGACATATGACGCGGAGGTTTATGCAAGGAGTTATGCTGTGTTAATTATATGTTCCCAAGTTAATATTAAGATTAACTGGCATTCCCTGAATGCACGCTGATGTAGATGTCCAACCTAATTTATCACTACTGCTTCACTGAGAAAGTTGTCTTTCCCTGTACCACCTACCACTGCTTCTGTGGCTAAGTTCATCTCTACAGTTGTCTCTTCCTAAGCTTCTCGGCTTTGTATTATGGTATGGTTGCAGGCACCATTTGCCCTTCATATTTGGGGGGCCTGCTAAGAGAACAGTTATTTTTGAATTAATTGACCTCATTTGAGTCCTAGCTTTTACTTGTCGTAGTAAACCTGTCCATGCACTCGATCACTTAGATTTAGATGGAAATATATACCATATCAGCTAAGTCATAGCTAAGTCAGGATCCCTCATTTATTGCCCAGAAATCACTTGGGGCTTATAAATGAGGAATGGTTTCCAAATCTCCAAGTCCAGTAATATCTTCATTGCCCTTAGCCTTCCCTCACCTACTTGTTCGTCTGAGCTGTCAGCTGCCATCCACAAAAGAAAAGCAGATTCCAATTTCAAGGGGTGCTTATGGGAAGTCCCTTTATTTTTAAAATGGCTTTTTATGGTTTTAAAAAAAGAAAGATATAATTCAAAACCAACAAGATGATGCAGCTGCAGCAGACCTTTGGCAGAGGTCTTGGCCTTGCTCGATGCTTGGAATAACACAGTGGAAAGAGGGGAAGGGCATCACAGTGAAAACAGTCCCTGGCCCCCTCAGCCTTGCCATTGGGTGACCTTGGCATGTTGCAGCTGTACCTTCCTTCATCTCACCAATAAAATGGGGTTAGTTTCAGTATTCAATCTCATAAAGTCAATGTGAAGATTAAATGTGTCTCAAGGGACGCCTGGGTTGCTCAGCGGTTGAGCGTCTGCCTTCGGCCCAGGGCCTGATCCTGGAGACTCGAGATCAAGTCCCACATCGGACTCCCTGCGTGGAGCCTGCTTCTCCCTCTTCCTGTGCCTCTGCCTCTATCTCTGTGTCTCTCATGAATAAATAAATAAAATGTTTAAAAAAATAAAATGGGTCTCAAAAATGTAAAGCACTAGTGCCCCCTGCAAAGTAAGTATTATCCAAATGTTGGTTATTGGTATCTAAGAACCCAGGGTGTGGAACAGGCTGCCTGAATTCAAATCCTAGGTCCATCACTTATTACCTGGGTGACCTTGAGTCATTTACTTACCCTTTCTGACTGTGCTCTTCGTTTTTAAGTGGGAGCGATAGCTGTATGTCAGGGGATTCTTTAGAGAAGTGATGGATAAGATGCAGTGTTTGGCATTTAGAAAGTGCTTGTCAATGTAATATCAGTTCATATTATTTTTGGTAAACTGAATCTCAAGATATTTGTACCGTGTCCATAAAAAAATTCATTCTGGTGTGAGTGACGATGGATTCCTGCACTCTCCCTTTTAGCTTCTTACAGTCTGGCTTAAAAACATACGTAGGTCCACAGAAAACTCACTGGAGACATGGATTGCCATTCCTTATTAATATGTTGGGATTTTATTGATGAGGCAACATGCAACCAGTGGACCTTGGGTCTCAGCCAGAGCAATCATTTCTGAAGTAACAAATGGACCTAATTATAAGGTGGTTTTACCTAAAAGGTCATTCGATGCCATATAACTGGAGGCTGGAATTATGGGAAGCTTCTAGTGCATTATATTGCATTTCAGTATTAACACGTGTTCTATGACTGCCATGCAAATTTTAGAGCCTGTAGCCTTCTATTCTGTTCTGCACAGGCACACCCACACACCCGTGCTTTTAGCTGGGACCACTAGTCACCTCACATCCCATGATTCTGAAAGCTGACTTTATTGGTTAGGGACTCCTATTTTTCAGGCTAGTTGCACTGTTGAAATGAGTCCTTGATGCTTGCAAGTCTTGTTTCATAATTTCATTTGGCTGAGGCAGGAGACAAGTACCTCATTTTAATTAGAATTTCAAGCAAACTGCATTATGTTGTGGTGTGTTATTCCAAAAGAATATACCACATCAAGGACAGCTGTTGATGGAGTAAAGCATCCTGTTTATTCTGCTGAAGAAATAAAAATCCTTTCACTCACTTCTCAAGCTCTCTCACCATGCCACTCCTAACGTATCCCTGGAACAAAAAGATGTGTCCCAAGGCTCTCCAAGCCAGTAAAATGTGTCGCACAAGATGCCAGGTAATAACCACAGGCACATGCAAATGTAGCATCACCGTGTCATTTAGAGGGAAGATCTCAGATTCTAACCCTCCTCTTTGCATCTCTGCTGGCTTGCCACAAATCACAGAGCCCTCTGAGGGATCCCTTTCTGCCTGTTGCTCTGAGCAAGGTCTTCGCTTCGTTGAAGAGAACTGAGGCTGTGCTGCTTTAGACCTGCAATTAAGTCCCTGCTGCTCACCAAACCAATGAGTTTTTCCAAGTAGTAATCTAATTTATTTTTCCCATTTTCTAAGTAATGCCAGGGTAGGCGCGTTCATCATTTTAGACTCACTGCTTCTAATTCCTAATTCAGACTTGTTTGTTCAGTAGAAGGTAAACAACCCCCAAGCTATCACCCACCCCCATTTATTTGGAAGGAGAGAGTTTCAGTGGGAGAAGACAAATAGCATGTCAAACATGGTTTGGAGGGGCTGCAACTGAATAATTTCTAGTTTCCTAAGCCTGTCTCCAGCTGTTGTGGCCCAGCGTGACTCTGGCATCTCTGTGCTGGCTTGGCTGAGCTGCTATTTAGTCAAATCAGATCAATACCTTTAAGCATTTGTCTGATATAACAATCTCAAGCTATTCCAGGAATTCACACATTGAACTACAATGGATGGGGATACCTCGTTTCTAGTTAGCTATCTGTGAACACATCAACTGGTTGATACCTGTAATCCTAAAATCTCTTAGAAAAATGAAAGGTCACATTTAGAGAACTGGTGGACTGAGATGGCCCTAGGGATGTATCAATCCAATTCCACAAACAATGATTGGGTGCTACTGTATAGGAGGAAACATAGGAGATATAAATATCAGTACGACATAGTCCCAATTCTCAAGTATAATTTAATATCAGGCTATAAAAACATCAGTAGGTAATTAATTGTTATTTAGCTTTGGCCTCATTCCAAAAGGATCTAAGATAGAAGAATACTTGCAAAAATACATGTAATAGGTTAAAATGAAAGAAAATAGGATTATATGAGAAGAGGTTGGGGAAAAATTAAGGGTGGAGCAAGTTCAAATGAAGCTGGAAGTGGAGTAAGATCAGAGAATATATACCATGAGAAAAAAAATGCTTACCAGTGGCAGGACATAAATTTGTCTTAGAACTTTCTGGAAGCCAGCACAAAAGCAGAAGCAAAATTGGTTTATTGTATGATTGACAAGGTCTATATTGATCTCACTCTGGAAAAGAAGGGCTATACCACGTATGGAAACTACACATCTTTCTCACATAAAGAGGACTTCCATTTATTCTAGTCATTATTCACAGCTTACTTACAGAAAATACAATCATAATTATCACCAGCTGGAGCAAGGACAATTTGTTGCTTATGACTTGTCATTCCTTGTCTCCTTCTTCCTTGCTTCAAACACCCCCTTCTACTATCATATGTACCCACCAGGGGCCGAAAATGCTGGATATTAATTGGCTCTCTTAGACTCCCTTGGACATATGACCCAATTGTGGCCAATGGAATCCAAAGAGTATGATTCTGAGAAGCTCCCTGTCTATTGATAAACACCAAGTCCAGATATATTTACTCTTGTTCTAGAAAGAGTGAAAATACAATAAACATAAATGAGACTCATGAAAAAAAATGCTACAGTGTAAAGAAATGGAAACATTTGACTCAAAGGAGGTTATTTCTGAAAATGATCTACTATAAGCTTCAGGAGATAACATCAGGAAACCACAGGCAATCCTTGAAAACACTGCAAGAATTATAGGCCACTATAATTCAGGAGCTTAAGGAGACAGAAAGCTGAGATCAATGGTGAGATTAAAATTCAGATAACAGAATTGAAAGGGAACCCAAAAGTTCTAAAAAGGTAATGATGCTTCTAGGTAAAGTTAGAACTTTGAACTAACATCCCATTTTGCTCCCTCCCAAAGCCCTTATAAAAATATTATATACATATACTATATATATATGTATAAAATATATATGTATATGTAATATATAATAATATACTATATAAAATAATATATAATAATATAAATTATACACATGTACTTACATATATATCTCCACATGGGTAGAGAAAATAGAAAAGAAAATAATGGTAAAATTTTGACACTGGAAAACAGACAGATATTTTGAAACTGATTTAAGTTTGAGATTGGAGGAAGCCAAATTCTAAACTGTAGGTAGAAAAAACTGAGAATCAACCCAACCAATCACAGACTGCCTCAGGAGACTCAGGAATTAGCAGCACCAGTATTGCTAGAAGACAGGATGAAAGGAAGGAAAGAGAAAAATTAGGAGGTCTGGGGAAGTTAAGAAACAACTAGATATACTGACTTCCCCCCACATGCTGTCGCTGAGGGCTATCTCTTCTCCCCAGCAGAAGCCTGTGGTTTATGTGATGAGTAAAGTGGAACATTCTTAGGCTAAGGAACAGAAATAGAGGCCCCACGGGTTCTCCACCAAAAGCAGTAGGGTTAAATACATATTTGCATACTGAATGCTAGGGTCTAATCCCTTCTTCCACTGGCTCCCAGAATACAGTCCTTTATTTTCCAGAAAAGAGATGGATGAGTCTTCTCTAGGGGATATGACCATCCTATGGCACCAAAATCCACCCCCACCCCAAATTCTGACAATGGGAACAGTAAAAGCTTTACAGTGATTCACAGAGGATAAACTGCACTAAGGCAATTGGAGAGCTCCCTATCAACCCATTAGAACCCCCATTCTTAAGTAGGAGCAAATAATCAAAGTTTTCCATAAGTCCCTCCCTGCCCCCCAAGCACTTAGCTTAAAGATAAAAAAGAATACAAGAGAAAAGAAGGAAACTGGAAGGAAAAGACGCTGTGCAGGAAGAAGAGAACATTAAAAATTAAACTGTAAAAAAAAATTAAAAAAATTAAAATTAAACTGTAACTAATCTCACCCAAAAGATAAAATAAGTTGCATGCATAAAACAAGAGCAGGATACTCTAAAAATGGAACACAGAAACAAAGAATGTAAAAGATCCTTTGGATAAATGCAATTGTAAAAATGAAATTTATATGACTAGTAGTAGAAATCTCAATCATATCATGAAACTTTAAATCTATTGCATGGAAAATGAACTTGAAAAGTTTCCCTGGCTTCCAGAAGCAAAATCAGAGAGATTAAAATGGTACATAGGGACGCCTGGGTGTCTCAGGGGTTGAGCGTCTGCCTTCAGCTCAGGGTGTGACCCCCAGGTCCCCGGATGAAGTCCTGCATAGGGCTTCCTGTGGGGACCCTGATTCTCCCTCTGCCTATGCCTCTGCCTCTGCCTCTCTCTTTCTCTCATGAATAAATAAATAAAATCTTAAAAATAAAATAGTTACAGAAGGCACATCATGGAAAGCAAACTCAGAGCATCATTGTTCTTAAAGGGGAAATCAGTTTAAGTAGAAGGGAAAATAATAACCAAAGCTATGAAGAAAAATGCTTTTCTGAGCTAAAAAGATATTTATACTTACAGGTTGAAAGCACCAACTGCATCTAAGCAAAATGAAATACACCTTCTAGACAACTTTGGGATTGAAAGAATAAAGGAAAAAATTTTCAAGACCTTTGGGGAATAAAAAGGAAGAGAATAAAAGAAGAAAAGTTAATTACAAAGGAATAAAAATAAGAATTGCCTTAAACATTTGTTCTGTAACTTAAAATATCAGAAGATAATGGATTAATGTCTACAGAATTTTTTTTTTTAGATTTTATTTATTTATTCATGAGAGACACACACACAGAGAAAGAGAGAGAGAGAGGAAGAGACACAGGCAGAGGGAGAAGCAGGCTCTGTGCAGGGAGCCTGACATGGGACTTGATCCCAGGTCTTCAGGATCAGGCCTTGGGCTGAAAGCGGCACTAAACTGCTCAGCCACCTGGGCTGCCCATCTACAGAATTTTTAAGAGAAACTATATCATCTAAGAATTTTGTACCCAGTCAAATTTTGTGTGTGAAAATAATCTCAGATATGCAATACATGTATCATTCATAAAAATTCTCTGAAAAAAAATTATTTGAAAATGTACTTATACTGCTGGAGAGAGAAAACAAACTTTAACATTCTCAGAATGTGAACGTGATTGTATAAAATGACTGGTTGCAAACACTGAACCATTTAGAACTGAGAGATATTCAAATCAATTTTTATAAAGGTGGGTATAAAAGTGGGTGCCAATTAAAAATGTTGTTTTCAAATTAGAAGATGTGTAATGGTTTGAAGGAAGAAGGAAAGAGGGAAAGGGAGGAAGAGAGAGAGGGAGAAAGTTTTAACTACATTCATAATAACAGAGAAATGGGAGGAAAATAGGAGTGAGATGTAAAATTATGCCTAAACATGGTAGTTGTTAAATTTTGTGTGCATTGGAATAATTTAGGGATCTTTATGGAACAGTGATGCCTGACTTCCACCCTCAGGCATTTTCATTTAATTGGTATGGAGTCCAAGTTCCTCAGCTACTTCCAATGTGCAGCAACATTTGGGATGCACTGGCTTACTTCATTATATAGGAAAAAGTAAGGATGGCAAAAAGAGTTCAGCTTACTGTTCCAACTCCTGTTAATTGGTAATGACTGCTTGAGGGCTTTGTTGCGGTCCTCTACAGGCTGAATGGGAAAGTGCTCTAATCCAATTACACTATCTTCCCTGGAAGGAAGAAAATGACATCACAGGTTTGCCATTTCTGAATTCAAAAAGATTTTGAAACTAAAGTAACTATTAGTGGCTTAAAAAATAGCATAGATCTCTTCCACAATAGTAGAGATGATGAAAGCAAAGAAATATAGTCATATAGTAAAAGGCAGTAAACAAAAAAAAAAAAAAAGGAAGAGGATGGGGAGGAGCAAAAGGAGACGGAAGAAAAAGAGATGAAGAAGAGGAGGTGAGGAAAGAAAACATATAGAAGAAATCACAAAACAAAAATGGCAAAATACAATTAAATATTGTTTATTAAGCCTACAAATGCAATTGGGAACCTCTCCTTCATTAGAGAATATATCTTTAGATTGTACGAGAAGAAAAGTGAGATCCATCTATGTGACATTTTCTAAAGCCCCATCTGACACAAAATTGCTAAATAAAAATATACTAAATGATTAGAAAGTAGGCAAATATATCAGGCAAATACAATAAAAAAACGATCACAATGACAATAACAAATATGATAGAAACTAAGGCAGAAATACAAAGTGAAATGAAGATGTCCTGTCAGAAAGTATATTTCACAATGAATATAAAACTGTCATGAAATTTTATGCATCATGTAACATTACATCAAAATACAAAAGTGAAATCTGCTATAAATTAGAAGAAATGGACAGAAGTGCAGTACTAATGGGAAGCTTTAATAATAACTCTTTCTCTTTTTGATGGCTGACATAAAATGTAAATCAAACTTTTTATCACACAAGCATAGAATGGACCTTTGTTTCTAATACTAATAAAACATCTACCAAAAATAAATAAATAAAAGAATTACTCAACAATAAATATGTATTTCAAATATATAGGATACATTCCAATTAGAAAGTAAAGTATTTATGAAAGAAAGAAAGAAAGAAAGAAAGAAAAGAAAGAAAATTAAGAAAATTAATGCTGCAGAAAATTTAGAAATTAACAACAATAAGAACAATATATAACAAAATTTATGGGATGTGCCAAAGCAGAACTCAGAAGAATAGTCATAGATTTAAATGTGTTTTATTATTGGTTTTTTTGGTGTGTGTTTTTGTGTGTTTTTTGCTTTTTGGTTTCTTTGTTTCTTGCAAAAAAGGAAAAGACAAAAATAAATGCTCTACAACTGATAGGACTATGAGAGGAATGTCCTAATCTGAGAGCAGGATAGGTTGCTGTTGAGGAGCATAATGATTCATTAAATGAAATCTGTCTCTCTCAGGTTCCCTATTCTGAAAAAAAGGTCCTTGTTTCAAATTCCAACCCTAGAGCTGGAGTGATGTTTCTCACCATTCTTCTGTCAACCCTAGCATAGGTAAAAAGTTTCGGATTTGTATATAAGTTTTCATCTTGTGTTTTGAATCAAGCTTAATTAGTATGTGAGAAATGTAAGAAGTCATGAGAAATAATTATGGTACTATTTGTAAATCCACAACAGAAATACCTTCTTTCTGAACTCATCAGTCTTCCTATGGGCTAATCATGTCCTACTTCTTTTTTTTTTTTTTTTTTTTTGAGGGAGAAAAACAGACACAGAAAGAAAAGCATGCTTTGTGTCAAATAAATTACCATTTTCCACAAGTCAAGCTGCCTAAAAAATTATTCCATGAGAAAATTAAAACTTTAATAAAGCTATATATAACATACAAAACTACAACTTCTAAAAGAAAACATAGAAGAATATGCACATGACCTTGGGATTGGTGATAAGTTTTTAAATATAATACCAAAAACATAATTCATGGAAGAAAAACTTTACTTTGTATTTTATTAAAATTGGACTTCTAACAATTTTAGACTTTATTAAAATTAAAAATTCTGCTCTATAAAAGACACTGTTGATGGAATGGGAAAAAAAGCCACAGAGTTGGAGAAAAATATTTGCAAAACACATATCTGATAAAGGACGTCTATCTAAAATATACCAAAAAACTCTTAATATTCAACAATTAGAAAAAAACAATTAAAAAATGGGCAAAAAATCTGAATAGACACCTCCCCACAAATGATATATAGATGGCCAATGAGCATATAAAAAGATGTGGGGGGTGCCTGGGTGGTTCAATCAGTTAAGTATCTGCCTTTGGCTCAGGTCAAGATCTCAGAATCCTGGGATCAAGCTCCACATCAGGCTCCCGGCTCAGTGGAAAGTCTGCTTCTCCCTCTCCCTCTCCCTCTGCCATCCCCACCATTTGTGCATGGGGTCTCTCTCTCTCTCAAATAAATGAATAAAATCTCTTTTTAAAATGTCAAATATCATTTGTCATTAGAAAAATTTAAATAACAAAGTAATACCAGTACATTCCTATGGCAAAATGGCAAAATTAAAAAAAAAAAAAACTAAATGCACAAATGGCTGATGAAGATGCATAGCAATGCAAACTCTCATCCACTGCCCACAGGAATAAAAAATATACAGCCACTTTGGAAGACAGTTTGGCCGTTTCTTCAAAGCTAAATATACTATTACTATACAGTATAGCATTCATGCTCCTAGATACTTATCCAATAGTTTTAAAAACATGGCCACACAAAAATCTGCATGAAAATGTTTATAGCAGCTTTATTCATAATGTCCAAAACTAGAGGTAACTAAGATGTTCTCCAATAAGTCAACTGATAAACTGTGGTACGTTCCTACAAAACAATACTAGTTTTCAGTGATAAGAAGAAATGGGCTATCAAATCATGCAAAGATGTAGACGAAGCTTAAAGGCATGTAAGTGAGAGAAGACAGTCTGAAAAAACAACATACTGTGTGATTTCATTTATAGATATTCCAGAAAGGGTAAAACCATAGAGAAGATAAATAATCAGTGGATGGTAGGCTGGGGTTGGTGATAGAGAGTTGAACAGAAGAATCACAGGGGGATTTTTGCTTGGTGAAACCATTCTGTATGATACTGTAATCATGGATATGTGACACATTTATCAAAACCAATAGACCTTTACAGCAGGAAGAGTGACTCTTAATGTAGGAGAAGTAAAAAAAAAAATTAGGTGGTTGGGACATCCCAGGATTATCCCAGGATAACGACAAAAGAATCTGTTTTACAAATATTTGAAACAATTTTACTGAAGGAGAGGGGAAAAGATGGTGACCTAAATAACTCTGAAAATTAGTAGAATCTTCAAGGCAAATGGAACTGCACCAAAGCATTGTATGCTAGTTGCTAAAGTTGTTGCCCACGAAGTATGCAACAATGTGCATGTATACTGGAACTGAACAATTAAGTGAATGGACAGTGGATGGTGGCAGCCAGGTTTCCTGTGTTGGAGTGGGATTTTACAGATGAACAAGGGAAGAAGGCTAGAATGATCCATGTGAAAATCCATTAAAGTTGGAGACATCGATATGAATTCACACTTAGCTAGAGAGAAATTTATAGCTATGTGTATACACATGGGTTAGTAGAGATAAATATATTTCTTTGCATTGTCAGCTGACAGGGCCTAGAAACCATGATTCCCCAGTAGCAATAAGCATATCTAGCACCCAGAGTCCATTTTTAATACCACTTACCAATAAGAAGAACCAGGGCATCTTGGAGAAATGGCTTACTCTAGCTAAGGAAGGAAACATACACAACCGACCTGGAGCATCTTGTAATGCCAGGGATAAGGAAGTGCTCGAAAAACACAATGATGGTACAATGTCAAAGAGGTATAGGAGCCAATTAAAAGAGTTCTTAATGGCCAAAACAGTAACAATTTTAGAGCAACAAAATAAATAAAGTAGCATAGGATTATAACTAATAGTAGAAGAGACAATGCTCCCAAGAAAATTCCAAATAATGTTATGTATGTATCTGCTTACAAGGACATGAATGACAAGTCCCACTCTTTAAGGATGGACTATGCCCAGTGACTTCCCAACGAAAAGCACATTATGGAAAGAGAGGCAAGAATACCTTTATAGTGGAGAAACCAGACAAATACTACCCTAGCCACGTCATCAGGGTTAACATCAACAGTGGCTATGTCATGCTGAGGATGATGCATTACCTTGTGTGGTCTTCCTCCTCTTCACCCATAAGCCTAGGGTAATAAGAAGAAAAACACCAGACAATCCCACCTGAAGGACATTCTATAAAATGCCTGACCAGTCATTCCTCATGACTGTCAAAGTCATCAAAAATAAAGAATTTCTGAGAAACCATCATAGCTAAGAGGAGCCTCAGGAGATATGATGATTAACTATAATGTGATATCCTGAATTGGATCCTGGAACAACAACAACAACAACAAAAACTATAAGTAAGAAGTAAAGAAATATGAGTAAAGCATGGGCTTTAGTTAATAATAATGTATCAATATTGGTTCATTAACCATGACCAAAGCACCATTCTAATGTAAGACGTTAATAATAGGGAAAACAGTGTGAGATACAGGAAAACTACTATTTTCAAAAGCTTTCTGTAAATCTACATTTCAAAATCTATTCTAAAAATAAAATTTTATTTAAAATTTTTTTACAAGAATTAAAATAAAAACCTCTGTAGTGCAAAATCTCTAGATTTCATTTTACTATATTACTTTGCTAGGACCTCCCTTCTCTAGTGTCACCTAGCCACTGGGCAGAGTGAACCAATACAAAGCCCAGGCCAACAAGTATGAGACTGAACCAGAGCCAACTGGACAGAGACATTACTCCACATCACTTTAATGTTTTCGATGTCTCTTGTGTCATGCTTGGTGAAGCTTCGTAAACTAAAACCAAAACCAAGAATGACTGCTGTCCTGAGGAGCCTACAGCTGCTCCCATCCCACTCCCTCCAATCAGACCCTTCAGACAGACAACAGCATGAATCAGACTCAGTGGGTCATGATGATCAGTTAATTTCCCCTATTACTAGCTCCCTCTTTCTTCCCTGCTGGGAGCTTCTAGAATGCTCTGTAACCTGGGCCAGGCTACTTATGATAGAGTTGATTAACCAAATTAACCAAGTGCTTTGCTTGTGCACATTTACCTTCCACTGGTTACTCTTTGGCCATTTTAGTGCTTGTAAATATATATCAAAGACAGCAATAGCAACCAGCCCTGAGCTTTTGATATGTTAACCATACACCAAGGGACACAAATATATATATACTTGTATATGCATCAAAAAAAGCCTACAAGAAATTACATTAAACTGTTGATCGTAGCTACCATCTACTTGTAGGAGGAATATGAGGGATGAGATTGAAGAGAATTTTGCTGCGTTCCAATTATTTGCTTTTTATATTTCTATCTGTAAGGATTGTTTCGACATAATTCTACACTGTCCAAATTTTTTTTACAATATGCATTTGTAATTTTGTAGTACTTTCGTTGTACTAAATTTGAAGTACTTTAGTAATTAAAAAAAATTTAACAGGGGGTACATACTGTTAGCTGAAATTATTGATGCTGACTCTTAAGAAAAATGTTTCTAAGGGGAACTTGGGTGGTGGCTCAGTCAGTTAAGCATCTGACTCTTGCTTTAGGCTCAGGTCATGATCTTAGGGTTTGATCTGCTTGAGAGTCTCTCTCTCCTCCTACCCCTCCATCCCTAAAATAAATAAATCTTTTTAAAAAATAATGTTTCTACTATATACGATGTGGATGGAACCCGTGGATTTTATTTTTATTTTATTTTTCTTAAGATTTTATTTATTTATTCATGAGAAAGAGCGAGAGAGAGAGAGAGGCAGAGACACAGACAGAGGGAGAAGCAGGCTCCATGCAGGGAGCCTGACGTGGGACTTGATCCCGGGACTCCAGGATCATGCCCTGGGCTGAAGGCAGAGCTAAACTGCTGAGCCACCCAGGCTGCCAAATCTGCGGATTTTATTGGGATTTTACAATCATGCCTGAGGGTAAAAAAACTACAAATAAGGTCTTTCAGGGCTCAGAACTGTTCCAAGGAAAGAAACTAAGTTTTGACTAAAGGTAAGAGGATAAAGGAGTGGGTAAGAGAGAAGGGGGGTCATTAGTTGCACCAGTAGCATCAAGGACTAGAGTTTCCACTTCTGGGTTCTCATTGGTAGTGCCCAAAGATTTAATTATTCCACCCACTTTCCCTTTTCTCTTTCCTCTTTTGATTAGGAGTTGTCATTGCTCTTTATACCTTTTTCTTCCTTTTCTCCATACTACTGTATACAAAGTGTGTTGACATAATTTTTTGATTCACTTGCTAGTTGAAGAAGAGTGGTGGAATGACAACAAAAGTACAAAAGAAATGCATATTTCAGGGAGATTATGGTTTTCAAAGGTGGTGACATATTGACATGTCCTGTATATATGTTGTTCTTGATATTACCTTGGGTTACTTCTTGTTAAAAAGTATTTACAATTATTTGGAAAAGCATCTTTAGAATTATGCGTGTGTTCTGGGCAATCAAGGGATGAAACAGCAGAAATTTTAGGTATTCCTTTCTGGATATGTATGAAATTTTAGAAAATCCATCTATTAAAAGTCAAAAGAGTTCTATATCTCCGTTAAAGGAACTCCTCCAGTCTATGGGAGTGGGGCACTTCAGCAGTCATGGTTCTAATCTGTGATCCTGTCCTTTAGGCTATAACTGAAAAGACCTAACTCAAGCCGATCAGATATGGTTAAAAGAGAAAAGTCATGTGATAAAAATATAGCTGCTGGAGTCTCTTAACTTATTGGGGGGTGGGAGGAGGGCCAGAAGGAGAAGGAGACAGAATCTTAAAGAGACTTCAGGCTGCACTGACTCAGGGCTTGATCCCACAATCCTGAGATCATGATCTGAGCTGAAATCAAGAGTCTGACTGACTCAGCCACCCAGGCACTCCGGCTCATACCTTTAAGTAGGGTCTTATCATTTTAGTAAAAGGTATTCAGTTGTATGTGACAAGATCAATATTTTCCTTTTAAAAAATTGTAAGAAAAGCAGCAGTCCAGAAAATAATGATTTGAAGTTTTCCCCCAAAAGATATGTCCATATATAATGCACACCCATATGAAACATATATATAATGGATATGGAGTTTCATACCTCAAATAGGTATATTAGCTGTATATGAAATAGTGATTTCATACAGAAATTAAAGCAGAAAAGGAATGATTTTGGAAGGTAACAGGATAAGAATATTTCCTTTTTGTTAAGTCAACTTTAGTGAGATAAAATTTACATACAACAAAATAAACCCATGTAAGGACATTATTTAATGCATATTAACATTATATTCATTTATTACATCCTTTATCAACCAATACAATCAAGACAAAACATTTTCATCACCCCCTAAAATTTGTGTCCCACCCCCTACCCTGGCCCAGGCAATCACTGATTTCTTTTCTATCTCTATAGATTACTTTTGATGTTTCCAAAATTTCATACAAATGCAATCATATATTTTGTACTGTCTTGTGTCTGGATTCTTTCTTGCAGCATGCCACTTATGAAATTTGTCCAGATTGTTGTATGTGCCAATAATTGATTTCTTTATCTTGTTGAGTAGTATGCCATTGTATGGCCATATCACAATCTGTTTATCCTTTCATCTGTTGATGGACATTTGTGTTTTTCCAGTGCTGGTTATTGTATATTTTTTTAAAAAGCTACTATAAACATATGTTTATAAGTTTATAAGTTTACACATTTATATGAATATATGTTTTTATTTTCCTCGGGTAAGTACCTAAAGGAATTTCTGAGTTGTATGGTAATCACATAGACACTACTTACCTGTTTTCCAAAATAACTGCACCATTTTACATCATTTCCAGCAGCATTATATGAGAATTTTAGATGCTTTCACAATTTTGCCAAATATGTGTCAGCCTTTTCAATATTAGGCATTTTTGTAAGTTATAGTGGCATCATATTGTACTTTTTATTTATATTTCTCATCTGACTAATAGAGATTTCTTTTTCATTTCTTATTGTCCATTTAATATATCTTCTTTTATAAAATGTTGGTTCAAATCATTTGCTTACTTTTTTATTGCATTGTCTTTTAATTATTGACTTATAAGTTTTCCTTATATATTTAGTACAAGTCCTTTGTCAGATATATGTATTATGGATATTAGCTACCAGTCTGTAGCTTGCCCTTCTATTTTGACAATGCTATTTTACAAAAAGCAAAGGATTTTAATATTGATAAAGACAAATTTATCAACTTCTTTCTTTTATGGTTAGTGCTTTTTGTCCTATTTAAGGAAACTTTGCCAACTCCAATATAGCAAAAAATTTTGCCTCTATAGTCTTCCAAAGTTTATGAGCTTAGCTCTTATGTTTAAAAATATAATCCATTTAGAGTTAAAGGGTCAAGATGTGAGGAAGGGATGAAAGTTTGTTTCCTTTATGAGCATCTAGTTTTCAGTGTTCAATCACTGATTCAAAAGACTTTCTTTTTCCCATTGAATTACTTAGAGATCTTTTTGGAAATCATGTGTGGGTCTATATACGTACACTCCATTCTGTTTTTTTGAGCTATATGTATATTTATTCTTACAATAATACCACTATGTCCTGATCACTGTAGCTTTAAAATAAGTCTTGAAATCAAGTAATTTAAGTTCTCCAATTTTCTCCTCTTTTTCAAAATTGTTTTGACTATTCTAGATCTTTGCATCTCAATATATATTTAAGAATCAATTTGTCAATGTTACATAAAATCCTGTTGGGATTTTTAATGAGATTATGTTAGAAGTAAAGATGAATTGAGGACAAGTTTTATTTGTTCCACAGTATACTTCTAGATTTATGTCTTTAATTTCTCTCAGCAATATTTTATAGTTTTCAGTGTATAATTCTTGTACATAACTCATTAAAATTATATACAAATATTTCATGTTCTTTGATATTTTTAATTGTACATTTTAAATTCCTTTTTCACTTGTTTGTTGTTAGTATATGGAAAATGTGATTTATTCTTAATATTGACCTTATATACTATGACCTTGATAAAATGACTTATTAGCTCTAGTTGCCTTTTTTTCAGCTACTTTAGGATATTCTATATATAAGATCTGTAAATAAAGATGTTTTTCTTCTCTTTTTCCAATCTGTGTTTATTTATTTTATTGTCTTATTGAATTGCATTGGCTAAGTCTTCCAGTATAATCTTAAATAGAAGCAGTGATAGCAACCTTGTTTTACCACTGATGTAGGGGGGACATTTTGTTTTTCATCACTAAGAAAGACACTTGCTCCTTTTTTTTTTTTTTTTTTTTTTTATAGATGCCTTTTGTCAGATTGAGCTAGTTCTCTTCTAGTCTCAATTTGCTGAAAGGCTTTCTTTCTTCCATGAAGTAGTATTGAATTTTATCAAAATGCATTTTTTCTACTTCTATTAAGAAGCTCTTATGAGTTTGCCTTTCCCCCCTTTTATTCTGCTAATGGTGAATTGCATTAGCAGATTTTCAAACATTAGACCAACCATGTACCCTGGGATAATCCCTATTTGGTCATTATATTTTATACTTTGTATATATTACTTTTGTCCTATATTCAGAATATGTCAGGGATGCATATTATAAACCTTAGAACAATCACTAAAACATAGAAAAAAGAGGTTTAGAGAATTAGACATAGTGGAGATGCGGTTGACTTTTGGAGCTGTTTCTCTTCATATCTGCTTCTCTTCTCTGGCATTCTGTTTTATAAATCCCAACTGCCACAGCCTGTTCAAACTCCAATCTCTTCATTTTTAACTTAGCAAGATCACTCTGCTCTGCTTGGATTTCCCTTCCCTGAGCCATAGTCCAGGAAGTGCCTACAGATAGAAGGCCAGTGTGATACTTGGGCTCACTTTGCTTGTCTTCTATAATGAATTACAGGCCCATGCTGCCAGTGTCTGAAAATAACTGAAAAATATGCCTGCTTTCTAATTGTTTAGTGTGGGAGGGCAAGTCTGATACCTGTAACTACAATATTGCCCAAAGCAGAAATCCCAAGATACTTACTTTTAAAACCATAGTCATTCTACCAGTGCCAATACACAAATAGGTAATCTTATCACAAAAGGAGGTAATGTTATGCTTCAAGAACTATATGATATCAGTAATTCGGACTCTTTTATAACAAAAGTAATAAAGACAGCATAAAAGTTAACTACCTTTGTCCAGATATTTGAGGCTTAGCTATAAAATGGTGTAGACGAGACAATGGCTTGATGAGAAAAGTTCAACTCAAGATTGGGTAACTAGCCTTTAAATATCAGTGAGAAGAAAAATCCAATTGAGAGAGCGAATAGAAGCCAATTAAAAACGTATATGCTAATTATAGGAAAAAAGTGGGAAAAAAAGTGGTTTTTTTTTTTTAAAGATAAAAGTAAAACAAAAATTGACTACTTTGAAGCAAGTCACTGAGGGGAGGAAATGATGATCATTAGTCTGAGAACATTTAGGTAAAGGCAGAGGGTAGAGCCTCAGAACCCTTGGGAACTTTTCTGGTTTAAGGATTCTATGATTAAAAACAAAACTTTAAAAGCCATTACATTAATAGGCCTCATTTATAAACCATCAACTAAAGTATCACCTGATAGACATCCTGCTTCTAGTTTTTAGGAAAAGGCAAAGTCTTTTCTTCATTCAGAGGCGCATTTATATATTTGGGACATGTACAAATCAAGAGATATAAATGCAGATTGGACTGGAAATAACTGTTGCAAGATATTAAATAAGTCACATCATTATCATAAATACCATTTTACTTATTTTTATGGTTTCCCATCTCATTAACTCTTCTCTACTTTTCCATACTTAAAAAACAAGAAAGTACCTTTTCCCTTGATTCTCCAAGTTCTTCATTCTTTTTCTTACTTCTAAAAAAGCATCCACAGCTATCAGTAGTAGTCTAAGGGATATATGTTCTGTCCTTAAAAGAGCAAAGAGTTAAAATAAGATTGTTTTACATTCATGCATTAATTCTAGCAATAATGATAACTGTAATGATAATAGTGTATCAATTGGGTCTCAGAAAAACAAAACCAACTCCAGGTATTTCAAGTAGAAAGGGATTTAATGCAAGAGATTGGGTAATTGTAAAACCATTGCAAAGGCTGGAGGACAGAAGATCAAGGAAAGCCAACATGACCTCAGGCACTAGCTTTCATATTTAAGAAGTTGCAAGAACTTTTGAAAAATGCTGGGACAGTTAATAGGTGCCTATGCCCCTGAAGCACATGTGAAATTGAGCTCCTGGTAATACAGCCAAAAAAGAATTCGGGTCTTAATTTCAGTTCACCAGTCTTTCTACATCTTTTTTGTTTCTCCTCATTAAACGTGCTATCATTGTCCTGACATATATACCCGCCCATGTCTTTATCCTTGCTTTGCTAGTCATTTCCTCTTATTTTTAAGCCCTTAGTCACACAAAGAATGAACTGCCTGTTCTATTAAAAACCATATAGACTCTTGGAATTCTTGCTCCTGGAACTTCCACTCTACAGCATATCCAATATCTCAACAGGCACCTACTTTGGGGGTAAAAAAAAAAAAAATGTAATTTTGCTTGTGAAATAATTTGGCTACAGATAGCTAATTTAATTGGAGATTGGCTATGATTTCTTGGCAATTACTTTGCATAGTTGGAAATTCTTGCAAAGTCAGAAAAACTTAACTTTCAAATTGTTTAAATGTAATGAAATATTTAGGAGCAGTAAACATGATAATTAATGAAGTTGGCCCAAGATTACATTTTGTAGACATTTAAACATGTATTAAACTCACTTTTGCAGTTTTAGTTTTGAAGCTAATCCATTTTTTTTTCTGGTCTCAAACCCTAAATTCTGTGCTTCTATAGTGCTGAATGGTGAAAATGGTTCAGAACCCTACTTCTTTCAGAGTTAGTTCCTGCTGTCTCTCTCTCCTCTCTCTCTCTCCTCTCTCTCTCTCAACATCACCAAGCTTAGCTCCTGGAACAGGTGTGAGCCTTCACACACTGCTCCCAAAGAACGGAATGACCTCCACTATCCCCAAACACTTCCGGGCCTGGTACACACTCTGCAAGGTTTACAAGTCTTTGTTAAGCCCACTCACTGGACTCACCTTCCCAGAACTTGATCTATTCCTCTCCTCTCATGGAAACTAAAGTTTGATTGAGAACATTTGTTTCCATGTCTGTGTCCCTTCTCAAAACAGGGACTATTTGAATGGTCTAAGAGTTTATTCAACACAGATCCTTATTTCATGTGGAATCCAATACTAAAAACATTGTGAATGAATACAAATTTATTAAGTACCTTCCATGCACTCCTATGTGCAAGATAATATAGGGGATATCAGTGAAGGGTTTAATATCATCCTTATCACTATCCAGACACCTCCAATTCTTTTCTTTTCTTTTTTTTTAGTTTCTATTTAGTTATTTGAGAGAGAGAGAGAGAGAGCACACGTGCACACACACACAAACACACACAGGCATGCTTGAGCAGAGGGGAGGGGCAGAGGGAGAAGCAGCCTCCACACTGAGCAGGCAATCCAATGCATGGCTCTGTTCTCAGGGTTCTGGGATCACGACCTGAGCAGAAGGCAGACACTCAACTGACAAAGCCACCCAGGCGCCCCTGGACACCTCCAATTCTTAAGAGTTTTGACCTGGGAGATGAGAATGATAAATATCATTCCTTAATTAACTGATTAGACTTAAAATTCTGTATTTGGTGTTGTAAGTGTAAACATTTCTAGTTTATTTTCATATGCTTTTCTTTTTTAAAAACTGTATAACCAAAATGTGGGCAAAATAATATGGTGTAATAATGTGTCCCACTGTTGTAGGTTTTTGAATATCAGGATATGTTCATATACATAATTTTATTTTAGCCATACAGATAATATGGCAAAAGCAGAGCTGGTAATATCATCCCCACCTTATAGATAGAGAAATGGATGGTTCAGGAAGCTAATAAGAGGCAGAGGCAGAATTTAGGTTGATATCCAATCCCAGCTCCACTCTCTCATGACATACTTTGCCCCAGGTTCCAGAATGTTAAATTGAAGGCAGAATGGTTATAAATTAGCAAGTTGGATAATTCAGCAGTGAATGTAAATGAGAGTTATAAGATAAATGACATTTAGTGACATTAATTAACTGATTAAATTAAACCTGATATTTTAATCAGAATTTGTTTGTGTAAAGTGCTAGATAAAATGAAATGTAGTTTAACCTAGTTACTTTTAAAATTTCAGTTACCATAACAACTTCTTGTGATTTCAATTAAAGGTGGTCTTTTCTTTATATTATTTTTAGAACTTTAGTTACCATAACAACCAGATGCCGTGTATTTGATCAGTTAAATTATTCCCAAAGAGTTAAAATATGGTGTTCTCTTGGAAACAATCAAAATATGACAAGTGGCGTGTCAGGAATTAATGCCCAAATGGTGACGCAGACTCAATTTTTCAAGGAGCTCACATGTGAAATAAACGACCAATGAATCTTCCTTTGTATGTTGGGCTTATGATGTTTCTCAGTTACAGAAATCAAAAAGAGATTATTTATCAATTGGAGGAAAGTGGAGATGTCAGGTTCTGGGGTAATATGAATTGTCAGAGCTACAAAGAGAAATGATGTAAATGATAAATTCGTTTTCACTGGGTTTGGGGGCTTTACAGGAAACGGTATTACTAGGGCTTCGCCCAAGCTGGGGGTGGGGAGAGGAATTTGGCTTTTCAGAATAGATTGCATCTGAAAAGAGCTCTGCCTTTCGGTGCTCATTTCCTCCCTCTCCCTCTGCCCATGGAGGAGATTTTTTAAAGGAGGCTGCTCCTCTGTGAAGGAGCAGGTTTCCCCCTATCAATGAGAAGAGCCACCACATACTGATAAGCTCTGAAATTAGACATCGGGTACAAGGGGCTCCAGAAACAGAAGAATGGCAGATGGAGAGGAAAGAAACGCCCCGGGAAGGGTTGGAGAACAGGATGAGGCCAAGCAAGGGAGGGGGGCAGAAAAGAAGGAGGGGCAAGGTAGGCAAAACAGCCTCCTGTGTCAGCCTCCATATGCCCCTGGTAGGACAGAAATAGGCGGACGTTTAAAGTGCTGATGGCTACCACTTCCAATCATTCGGGATGGTCCTGACGTATTGGGCCCAAACGCACAGCTAAGTAACATCAGGAGAATTCCTTTGCTCTTGGAATCAAAGTCCCTCACCTATTTGAGGTAAATTGGCCCTCCCGGGCAGATGTCTTTCTTTATTTGATGGGCACCCATCCACAGTGGAGGCGGTTAAGGACAAAAGGCACATCTGGTTGCCCTGAAGGGAGGGCCAAGCTGCCCATTAAGTGACAGATAAAGATGGCCTCTCCCTGTTACTTGCCCTCTGCCCGCAAAATGTGGAGAGAGCTGCCTTTTTGCCCACTGCTGGATGCAGAAGCCATAGACTGATGGTAGGAGTGTCAACCGTGGATTCCGGGTTTAATTATAGTCCTCTTGCTTAATGAGGTTTCGTGAGGAGGAGGAGGTGGGGGATTCGTGTGTGCTCATGTGGCTGGGGGTTATTTAATTAAAAAACAATAAAGCTACCAGCTGCTGCTGGTTAACAATCTGGAACCCTCCTCGTCCTCCACACAGACAAGAGTACGCCGCAGAGGGATGAGGCCTCTCTAACCTGCCCTGTGCTCGGGGTATGTTAGCACCCCACATCACACCACCCAGTTCCTTCCCTAGCTCTCTTTGGCTGCCAGAAACATTCCTGTCAGAAAGATCTACAGAGCCAGACTATAGAAAAAAAAAAAAAAAACATCCTACCCACCCTCTTTTCTGGGTGTGCTTTTGGAAAACAAAAAACATGTCTCTGGAAATAGGCACAGGCACATTGACCAGAAACTAGTATGTTCCAGTTCTCCTCCCCTCTGTGTAGCTGAACGTGGAGTTGGGAAGGAAGATCTCCCACTTTCTATTGCAAAGAGGATGGACATGTGGCCTCCTACTGGTGAGGTTCCCTGTCAAGTGTTCCCAAGGCTTGCCCACTTTTAATAATCACCTGGGGAGCTTGTTTAAGGGTATATTTATATATGTTTTAAAATACATGTACACATAGCTTCCCAGGCTCCTCCCTGGAGCTTCTGAATAAATTTGTCTCTGAATCTGTGCTTTGTTTTTTTTGTTTTGTTTTGTTTTTCTTCTTCCTCTTCTCCTCCTCCTACTCTCTTTCTTCTTTTTTAGAGAGAGCAGGGATGGGGTGGGAAGGTGCAGAGGGAAAGGGGGACAGAGAATCTTAAGCAGGCTCCATTCGCAGTGGGGAGGGGGCTCCATACGGGGCTCTAGCTCACAACCCTGAGATCATGACCTGAGCCGAAATCAAGAGTCAGACGCTTAACTGACTGAGTCACCCAGGAACCCCACTGAGTCTGTGCTTTTAGTAATAGTTAATTTTCAGTCCAAAAAATTTAAGAAATTCTCTTATCTCTTTGCTTGTTCATGAGGGACCAGCGCAGGGACTGGAGAAACAAGGGTGGAAGAGAAAGGGCTTCCAGTGGCCGTTACCAACGAAGGACCAAAGCCTGTCTATGATTTTCACTTTTAGTGGAATCTCCCATCTCCTAATGCAGCCAACTCAGCTAGTGGGAAAGTCATCTAACAAAAGTACACTGTGTGTTTCTAGGGGGGTACAGCTCTGTACTGATTAGGTGTGATATCTAACAACATTCTTATTTCCACTAGAAGTTGAAGGATTCCCATGGCAAATTATTGACTCACTAGTGTGGTACTTACACCAGGAGGCCCCACTTACTAATTAATCAGATTCACAACAGACTTTCAGCTTTCACTCCCTAATGACAACCATGCCTTTTGCCTGGGACTGCCTAGGGCTTTAGCACTGAAAGTCCCATTCTGGACAACCCCTCAGTCCCAGGCCAACAAGGCACCGGTAATAGTAACAGTGCCTTTCTTAAGTTTATTGAGCCTGATTTTTGGCTAACCCCAGGGGACCATGAATCTCACAGGAGTATCATCCACTTTGGGATACTCAGCGTCATGAGAGCATTCTCTGGACTCCACTAGCGCCCTGTCTCCCATTTTCTCCTCTTTACTTATCAGTTGGCCAGACAACTAGTTTATACTCTTCCCAGCTTCCAATCACCTAATCTTCCTGACTAGCAGACTTGCAGGTCTGAAAGCCCTGTGTTCTCCAAATCAAGGTCTCCTGTGACTTTTGCTCTTTTAAGTCCATCGCATAGGATGGCCTGGGATTAAATCATCTTCGTAATTACATTTTATTTGCATTTCTAATGTACAATTTGCATGACAATTGTTTATGTCTCAGTCACATTGGCTCTGATCTAATCCATATTTATTTGCTAGGAGGAGAATTATAATGGCAAAATGCTGTGGGCTCCTATTCAGAAAAGCTGACTCCAAATCCTAGCCCTAACATTTCCATGCTCAGCAGTCTTAGATCAATCAGTTTTGTCACATGAAAAATGGAGACGGTGTTATGGGTTGAATTGTGTGCCCACCGAAATTCATGTTGAAGATCTAACCCCCAGTACCTCAGAATATGACCTTATTTGGAAATAGGGTTGTTGCAGATGGAATTAGTTAGAGGTCATGCTGGAGTAGAATAGACCCTTAGTCCAACCCAACTGGTGTCCTTATAAGAAGGAGAAATTTGAAGACACCCCCCACACACACACACACACGGAGAATACCATGAGAAGACTGGAGGTATGCTGCTACAAGTCAAGAAACTACCTGGAGATTGTACCAAATAGGGGAGAGGCCTGGAAGTGCTTTCCCTAGAGCCTTCAAAGGGAGCATGATCCTTAATCTAGGACTTCCAGCCTCCAGAACTGTAAGATACTTCTGTTGTTAAGCTACTCAGCTTGTGGTACCTTGTTATAGCAGCTAAAGCAAACTAATACAGATTATAAAATCTATTTCAGAGGACTTTTCTGAGGATTAAATATATGATTATTTCTGTGAAAGTACTTGGTGCATGGGAGTCCTTAATGAATAACAGGAAAAATAATATGGACAAGGTGAATTACCAGAAAATTATATGCTTGGAGTTGCAGTGTCAGGGTTTCAACTCCATCTCCTGCCCTCTTACGACTTACATAACAACAGCAAACCACTTCCACCTCTAAGTTTTCTGCTCCTCATTTCTCCTCTATAAAATGGATATAACAGTACAAGCTTGACTCTAAAGCTGTGGTGATTAAGTAAGAGAATATGTGAAAATGCCTTAACTGGCCTATAACGAAGGGCCACTTGGCTTTTTCCCTTACAATGTAGAAGGTACAGAACCATAAGCTGCCTCTTCTCTCAGCAACTACCCCCACCTATGCCCCCTTAGCCCCTCATCTGAGGCCAAGAGCTATGGCAGCTGACAGATAAATGGAGCTTGAGATCCTGCCAATCCTTTGTGTGCTGGGGGAAGGTGGAACCATAAGGACTCCCCCTTTCCTTTCTTTCCCCCTGCCCACCCTCCCATTTGAGGGCAAGTTTCATGCTTCTTTTCCCGAGGATCAAAAGAGCTATGACTCTGATGGTTGATGGTTTAAACCCCCTTTCCTTTCTTTTTTGGAAGAAACAATTTGATAGCTATAATTATTCCTACAGACCCAATTATTTTCACAGAAATTAAATATGTCTGTGGTAGTACTTCAATAGATCAATGTGTTTGTTATACTATCAAAACCACTTTTTTCCCCCTGCTATGTTGAAGAAATGAACAATTGAGTGCCAGATTGCAGAACTGAGGTTTTGTTTAATATTTACTGCTAGCAGGCACGTTTGCTCTTCAAAAAAAAAAAAAAAAAAAAAAAAAAAAAGCACAGAGCAGGGCCACTTGTATCCAATAAAACTCATGATTGCAATTCATGTACAACCCCTCCCCCAGAATTAAGCATATACTATTGCTAAGGAAATATTAGCTCCAAAATGAATATCTAAAGCCTTCAAATATGAATGCCCTTTGAGCCAATCAGTCTACTTATAAAAATTTTTCCTAAGGAAAGAAATATTCAAGTGTTCAATGATGCAAAGATTTGTATATTAGGAGGGTGCAGTGGGGAGAAAGAGAGTATTCAGTGGAGATTACATTTTTTTAGAGAAACCTAAATTTAAATTATAGGAAATTAGTCCAATCAAGTATTGTTCATTTTATTAATTACGTGTTATCTAATCATTAATAATGGAAAAATAGACTGCTACCTATTGACACAAAAAACCTTTTACCGTGTATGGTTCAATGAAGCAAGTTATAAAACAATATGTAAAATATTATTCCAGTTTTGGGCTAAATATTTATTTAGATCTATGGGGATGAAGAGTATGAGAGAAAAGAGAACAGAAGAGAAAGGACATATACCAAAATATTATAGTGGTTATTTCTGGGTGGAAATATTATTACTGATTTTAGCATTGCTCTTCATCTCTTTCCCTCTTTTTCATTTTTTACGTGAATGTGCATTATCTTTATAATCAGAAAAGATCATTAAAGCATTATTAGCCCAGAAACCTTAAGGGGAATTACTTTAAATCAAAGGAAGCAACAGGGTACAGCATTTCCCAAACCACATTTTAAAATATGTAGTAGGAATTCTTCGAGGCAAGAGTTTCATTGTAAAATAAGTTGAGAAAACACAGTTTTTATTCTCTCTCAATATATACAGTGTTGGATGTTAAGGACTTTTGTGGTGATCATCTTTCAATATATACAAATATTGAATCATGTTGTATAGCTACAACTAAGATAATGTTGTATGTCAATTATACCTCACTAAAAAAAAATACAGCTCACATAGACACAGTTAATCAATGCCTCATTCACCTGTTTATTCCACACGCATCCTTTATATTATGTATATATATTTACATTTTCTTAGTATTATAAAGTTCTAGAATAGATTTCCACATTTCACCTGCGGTTGGGAAGGCAGAGGATATATTAGAGTTTTCTTATTGGTTTTCTTCCTCACACTCCCTGACGCTAGCCAGAACCCCACATCCTTAGGATGAAACCAGCAACAGTGGTGGTCTGGTGAGGATTGGTGACAATTTAGTTCATAATTTCCTCCTACATTATGCAAGTGCCAATGAGTTATAGCATCATATCTAAAGCAGCTTGTCTTCAACCAGTGTCTCCTCCTATTTTTTCTATTTCCTATTGCCTCCTGGGCTGATAGAAACTGTTACATGGAATTCCCTGGAAGTACCAGCAATCTAATAGAAAATGGAAGCTTTGAGGAGACACACTACGCTCCTTGGCTAAGATTTCTTTCCAACAACTTCCATCCCGTCCGTTAAGTGACATCTGACACAAATGGTGCCATTACATCATCAGAAAGAACTTTCCTGAGAATTTAATTGGAAATACCAATGCTGGCATTCACCAACCCTTTTTCACCATGATAAAAGTGCTCCTTAAAAAAGTATCCAAGTTCTACCTGTAAGCCATGTCCCAAGAGGCCTGAGAGCCCATCTGCTGACACAGTATATAATTTCTCTCTACAAATAGCTCTCGTGCATAAATGTGGTTGTATATAAATGTTTGCTAGCTCCTGTACTCTAGCAAAATCAGTCAAAAAATGATAGATACCAGCTTAGATACAAGTCAGTATAGAGGAGAAGAAGGGCTCAAAGAGGTATCAGTGATGACTCACATTCTTCATGGGTTTTGCAACCAAGTTGGAGATAAAAATCTGTTACTTTTTTTAAGTAAAGGCCTTCTAATAATAGCTATGTGTGACAGGTGCCAAATGTCCTGGGCTTTTGCTTTATTCTCAAAGGCAGGCATATGCCAGTAATGTCCACTGCTATATAAGCCTAAGCAGTGCCTTTTTCCTGCTCTATGAGCTTGAAATGGAGAGAATTTGATCATGACTTGTTTGCAATTGGTGGTCACCCCAAATCAGTGTTTTTCAACTCGGGCACTACTGACATTTTGGATCAGATAATTCTTTGCTGTGATGGGGCTGCCCTGTGCATTGTAGGATATTTAGCAGCATCTCTGGCTTTTACCCACTAGATGCCAGTAGCTTCCTCCCAGTTGTGACAACCAAAAAATGTCTCCAGACATCGTCAAATGTCCCCTGGGAGGCAAAATAACCCCTGATTGAAAATCACTGCACTAGATTATTCTTATTGTGGTTGTTTTGTGCTACCAAACTAGAGCAAATTCCCTCCAGAATTCCCTCTGTTGCATGGTTGCAGGTTAGCATTGATTACAAGCGACATTTTGTATAAGATTTGGGAGGTAGATTGAAGCCTCAGATGTTTAGTTATGTTCTGCAGTTGGTGCAGAGCACCAGGCTCTGTGATCACCCATGTGCATTGTTGCTGGTCTGCTGGCTCACCGCGCTGGCATGGGTGGGACCCTGGCCTGCAGCCCCTCTAGCATCTGACACATCTTTGCTGGCTTCCCTGGGTCTTATGTTGAAGGGCACCAGCTTTTCTTCCCAGTTGCTAATTTATCTGACCTATAGTGACTTTGGGTTCAACACTAGACACAGAGGAAGCAGCCCACACAGACTGCTTCACCAGCACCCACAACTGAATTAGGTCTAATCTCTATAATAAATCCTTTATTCTGTGCCACTCACAGCAGATTTTTTTCCTCTGATTGAAGCCTGGCTGATATACTTGTAAATGGGGGATTTCAGGGTACAGTGACATTTTGGAGGAGAACTGGAAGACTTTCCAACATTCATTCTACCCTAGATAATTAGTCTAAGCCAAACCAGGTGGTTCCATCCCTCTTGCCAAGGTCTGGTTCAGAGATGGGCAGAGCTAAGTCAATTTAAGCCAGCAAGATGCAAAGAGAAGTTTGCTTGGGGTTTCTGGAAATAAAATTCAATCTATCTCATCCAACTAGAAATAAACACAAAAGTATGCTGTAACAGTTGCTGCTGGCATCCATCGTGTGACCACGTGGAGAACCAGCTTTAGGATAATGCTGATACCACTGATAGCAAAGAGAAAACCAAAAGAACCTAGGTCTGAAGATACTTTGAGCTGTGGAATCAATACACCCTGAAGCCTTCCCTCTTTCTGAACTTCCTTTTGCATGAGATAATAAATTTCCCTATTGTTTAAGCCAGTCTGGCTGGAATTGTCATATTCTCAAAGTATCTCTGGAGTCGGGTTTAGACCTTGCATACAAATCATTCTCTTCTCATTTTTTAAAGATGACTTAACCTTGTCACCCTGGGGCGAAGGCTCCATTTCTTTTTCAAATGTAGTGTGCTGCTTCTATTCAGAACTGGAAGTCCAGATGGTCTTACTTGGCTGCATCTACCAATTTAGGTTGAGGCCTCTCTGCCTACTTCTTTCAGCCCCAAACATCACCTAATGCTTTTGAGTTAAAATCAAAGGACAAATAGAACTCAGCAAAAACATTTTCCAGGACCTTCAGTCATGTGTGATCTTGTTTCCATTAGGACCAGGATTTACCTGAAAGATTTGGGTCTTCTCCCACTATGATCAACCCACTAGCAAATCCTAGGAAGCCAACATCTAATAGAAAATAAGCAATAATAGAGGCAGCAAGTTAAAACCTCCCAGACTATCAGTGCGTCCTTTTATCTATCTGGGGCCAGCCTTGTCACTCTAAGCTTTTGGATCACTCTTCCCCACTCTTCAGAAACTCAGTCCATGGGGACAATAGAGTAGAATGGAAGTCATGGAGGGGCTGCTGCTAGCAAAAGGTGCCTCTGGCTCCAGATGGTTACAGTGGCAAAGGGGGTCCTAGCTGGATCTCATCTCCCATTCACTCCCTCTGCCTGGCACCTCTGCACCAGGACACAAATGACACAGTCCTAAGTGATAACCCTGGTCAAGAACACTGGAATTAGATGAACTGAGCTTCAAAGTCCTATTGTTTTTACCAGAAAATGGGCATGTCATGCAACCTCTCAAACCCTCACTGTCTTGGTAGTAAAATGATAATAAGAACACATTGTTGAAACTAAGTAAATACTTTGGGGTTTTTTGGAGGGTTTTTTTTTTAAAGATTTATTTATTTATTTGAGAGAGAGAGAGAGCAAGTGGGGAGAGGGGCAAAGGGAGAGAATAACAAGTAGACTCTGCCGAGCACAGAGCCTCATGCAGGGCTCCATGTCAAACCCTGAGCTCATGACCTGAGCTGAAATCAAGACTCAGATGCTTAACTGACTGAGCCACCCAGGCGATCCAGTAAATACTGTTTTGTTTGTTTGTGTTTCATCTTCCTTCACCCCCCATCCCCCCACACTGCTTTAGCTGGCCTTTCTGAACCATGGCCTCCTTCTCCTAGGTATTCGTTAGATCCTCCAGCTTTTAACAGCATGGCTGGTCCTACCTACAGTTGCCCACACTCTGGCAGCTGGAAGGAGTCCTATCAGGAAAGGCGTGCTAGCCAGGTTCAAGGTAAGCCGTGAATACTTTCTGGCTGTGTAAATAGAGGGAGGCACACAGCCCACAAGGCCAGAGCCTCACACTTCTCAGGGAAGAAATGGAGTTGTCAGGAAAACTTCCTGCCATGCACCAGTTGTGCCTTTGCCATATACTCATGTCATGCCTGACTTGGGGCACCTAAGCCTAATGTTTCAACCCTGGTCACACCAATGATTGTCAAGTTGACTCATATACTAATGGCTTGAAGGAAGTATAATATGCACATGGCTGTGATCCAACAACCCCAAGCTTAATCCTGCTCGACTGTTGATTAACTATGTGACTTCAGATAAGCCATTTCAGCTCGGTTTCCTCTGGAACCTAATTGGGGGGATTATCTCACACCATCTCAGATCCTGTATCATTTGGGGGTGAGGGTGGAATGAATGCGTTATGAGGAGTGCCCTCCTCTAGCCTGTTTTAAGGATTCAATATCTTTTAGACTGGATAATCCCATGAAAGTCTTGGCTTCCTCAAGAGTCAAACAGAATGTGTGTACTAGCCCACAGCACCGAGGTATAGAGCATATTTGGTTAATTGAATATCATTATATGCTTTGCAACTGGCCCTGCTTTTCAAAAAGGCTGTTTCTTATCAAGCAACATATATATATTTTATATATAATCATTCAAAATGTGCTGTAAGAAACCAGCTGCCTTAAGAACATTTCTGTGGAGAAGCCAATTGTTTGGGAAATGAGATGCATTCTGTCCCTTGTGAAAAGATGCAAAAAAGAGAGAGAGAGGAAAAAAGAGAGAGATGAGAGGCACAAATATATTGACAGATGAGAAGAATAAATGTTTTTGTTGCGTGCATCGTGCAGAGGTGTCGCACATACCAAATGATGACATCACTTTTGGAGTAATGGCTGCAGCTGTTGCCTTTGTAAAGTGATCCACAATACCCCACGCTAATAAGCACAGCAACGTGTCCAAGTCACTTCACACAATGAGGACAGCCTAATCCCATGCCACGTGAGCTCTGTGCCAAACGTGGCCATATCACAGCAGCAGGATCAAGCCAGGAATAATCACATCCTTAGGAAAAAAATCCCTTGTGTAATACACAGAAATCCCTCTTAAACAAAGCAAGCATGTGAATCTACTGGTGAACAGGACAATTCCTTGATGAATTGCCAAGTAAGAGTACCGGGTAAAAATTCCATACGGTGCCCCCATTACCATGGGGTAATAACTCCTAGAGAGAATAAAAATGGACTTTGGTGAACATAGGAAGATGCTGTCAAGCTGTGGCCATTCATCCATTTATTCACTCATTTGTTCAACAAATCTCTCTTTTTCTTAAAGATTTTATTTATTCATTCATGAGAGATACACACAGAAAGGCAGACACAGGCAGAGGGAGAAGCAGGCTCCCTTTGGGGAGCCTGATGTGAGACTCAATCCCAGGACCCCGGGATCATGACCTGAGCCAAAAGGCAGATGCTCAACCCCCAGGCCACCCAGGTGTCCCTCAACAAATCTCTCTTGCGCAGGTGTGCAAGGCACCAGGCTGTGGACCAGAAATACAGTGGGAAGCTCAGAGACGGAGGTAAACATCGAACAAATTACAAAACAAATCATTAATTCACTGCAATTGTGATAACTGCTTTAAAGAAGGAGAACTGGGTATTAGGCGTGTCCTTTACAGGCTGTATTTTCTCTGAGAGCAGTCTGAAATGTGCACGCTTGCGATCACGTTAAGCCTCCTTTGAATGACAAGAGACTTGGGAGTTGGTGCCCAGAGAACTAGAAGTTCCACTGAGGATTAAGAAAAAAAAGTCATCCTTTAACGTTTTATTTGAGAACATGTTCCCGTCATCGAATATTCAGAATTTGGCAGTGAATGTGTCACGACTATCTTCTCAACTCAGCAAATGAGAAGCACTAAACGTAATTGAAGATATGGGGAAAATCCCCTTGATACGAGTATCTGGGTCTGTTCCATGTGGCAGTTGAGTAATGGGCTCTGGAACCAGCCCACCTGGGTTCAAGTCTGTCTCTACTGCTCACTGGCTATAAAAGTCAACTTAAACCCTTTGGGCCACAGTTACCTCATTTGTAAAATGGGAATAACTCTACTACTTCCTTCATAGGGTTATTGTGGGGATGAGGTAATTTAAATATGCTTAAAGCACTTCCTATAGCATGTGGGTCGTACTAAATGCTGTTAGTGTTGCTATTATTACTGTTACTTGAACCTAAATCTAGGACCCTATACCAGAGCTAAATTATGATGTCCTCTTTAAATATTTGATTTCTTGTATCTGAGAGTCACTTAGAGTTACTCTTTAAACTTAACCTTGGATCTCTGTTCTTTCCAGATGTGAAATCCTTTGACCCCTATCCCACCCTCAACTATTCTCATTCTATCCCACCAGATATGCAACCAGTTATAAAATCCATATCCATCGTGAGTGATCATCTTCTCATTTTTCAGATTTTTGTCAGCAACGACTTTGCTAAATATCCTGTCTTCTGCACAGGTCCGAAGTCACATGGCAGACGTGCCACAAGATACCTCCATAACTGCTATTTCCTTGTTTAGGAATTAAAATTAAGAGGAAGACTATAGCAGCCAAGTCCCCCAGACCTCACTCCACTCCCTAACCACACAGCCACCTTCAAGGAATATAAACGGGAGGAGCCACGGAAAGATCACACACCAACATATACATCCTTACATCCTTCATCCTTGAAGATCACAAGATAGAGTAGACCCCAAAATGAAAGGAAAAGTCTTATTCAGTTAAATAATCAGCTCCTTGGCTTTTGAATTTCATCATTCATGGAGGGGTAAGGACATCTTTGATATCTTGGAAGCAGATTGGATTTCTTGAGTAGATGATAGAGACAATTTTGCTGAGTTTTGATCATTTGTATATTCCCAAGTTCCCCCACCCAAGCAGACTGTGAAGGAAAACAGCTCTAACGACACTTAAGCACTCTGGTTAATTGTGTATGCAGTAAATACAATTTAGTCCTGAAGAAACCGTTTGCTGTTTATTCACTGGGGGAGGAAAAACCAGCTTGATGATGCTGACGGAGCAGGACCATTGCGGGGTAGGTTGAAGGAACATGTTATTTAAAATGCTTTTGAGGGGATCCTTGAGTGTGGCTCAGCAGTTTAGCACCTGCCTTCAGCCCAGGGCCTGATCCTGAAGACCCAGGATCAAGTCCCACATCTGGCTCCCTGCATGGAGCCTGCTTCTCCCTCTGCCTGTGTCTCTGCCTCTCTCTCGCTCTGTGTGTCTCTCATGAATAAATAAATAAAAATTAAAACAAAATAAAACAAAATGCTTTTGAAATGGTAAATAAAAGCAATCTGATAATTTTTTTTCTTCCTTTTGTCAATCTGCACCCTATTTCTTCACGTGTTCTTTCCTTTCTCTCTTCCTCTTTCCTTGCGTCTGATCCTTTCGTAGTTTTGCAGGAGACATTTCCCAAAGAGAGTCTGCTGAAGCCTGTCAGCTAATTAATTATTTTTCAACATTATTTCTATACCTGACCTGTGATTTCCTGGCAGCCCTACAAAATACCGTGTTGCATTCTTTGCTCACCCAAGAAAGACTCTGGGAAGAGGTGATTAATTGAAAAAAATGGGGAAAAGTGCATTGTCTGGAGACACACGGAGCATAACAAAATCATTCAGACCCGTGTTCTTGAACCCAGTGCCATTTCCCTTCCATGTATGTAAACCCCATGGGCAACTGGTACATCTTCTGGCTTGGCAGGAAGCCTCGTTTGGGTAAAGGCAGCCCACAGATCTGTTTCACCCCGATGTGCTGCATGTGCAATCCCACCTGTCTCTCCCCCCATTTACTCTAGGGTTCCAAAAACAAAGACCTGGTGCTGCCTGACAGGTATCACTTACCTCTGGCTGAGCAGGCTGGTGATGATTCTGGCCCATTACTGACACCGGGAGGTACCCACCCCTGGTGGTCTGAAGGCGATGACGTGCATCTGCTGCCTGCCATTGGCGGTCAGAGACTTGTCTTTCAAAACGTACTGCCTTCCCTCTTGTCCTCCATTCCTACTCAAAATACACATTCTTTTGATTTCTGGGGGTCTCTCTGCCACGGGGTGTTGGTGGATATTTTGCTCTTCTGGTTTCCCATTGGATGCAATAATTGAAGTGGCCTCGATGCTATTAGGCATGGAGGAGGGTGGATAACTTCCTCTACAGACATAAAAAAATGCCACCCTCTAACTCACCACAAGACATAGGATGTGACTTCTTTTTCAGTGACATCCAGTTCTGCCCACAGAAGGGCATATCGTCAGCAGCCATCAGCAATGGCAAAATAAGGAAGCGAGGGCCAACTCTGTGTGCCTTCCAAGGCCCTATGCCATATGACGGCAGTCTCCCTTTCTGAGGTGGGCCTGATACCATGACCAAAACTCATCACTGGATAAGAAACTGGAATCTTGCTTGCCGAGGACTAAATCCCATGATGATCATGTATCTGGCACGTTCAGTGTATACTGACTCTACACTCATGCCCAGTGAGCCCACGTTACGTTGCATGCTTGTGATGTTCGTGCCGCATCGCAACAAATTGAACGCAACGGTTGAAGCCATGAGGGGTTCACCCTTCCACAATTTTGCTTTTCATGTCCACCCAGAGGAGGATGTTTCTCATGTCAGAATTATGAAATAGGAAGCTTTCTTATGAATAATAAATAGAACTGTGAAAACTAAAAAGAATATGATGGGATCCTACCATTGGTGCTGATGTTCAGTGAGTGAGAGGAAAAGTTGTTTTTTAAAAAATCAATATGCTTTGTGAAACTTTCCAAATTTTTAATTCACATACACTAGATAATTAGTTCATATATTTAATTTAGCCCGCTGCAATCTATTCAGGAATTTTTTAAGGATAGCACATGTTCTTTTATTCTTACATAAGTTCAATTACTAATAGAGTTCACAGAGACAGTCCCCACTCTCCCTGAAATGGCTGTTTGGGGCTCCATTTCCAGCCAAATGACCCGGATAATTTTCTCTCAATGCCATGCATCACTTTGCCAGTGAATCTTTGACCTTTGTGAGAGAGGACATGAGAGGAGGAGGGGGGCAGAAAGACGAGGGACCAAGGGAGCATTTGGAATCAGAAACTTTCATTTGGCTTCACTCTGAATGCTTGTGTGTGGCTTCTGGTGACTGCGCATGGGTTCGTCTCTTCCTTGTCAAATGGGAATACCACACACGATGGGACAGCCTTGCTAAGCAGGAATTTTTTCAGGAGTGAAGGCATCAGTGAAGAGTGAGCTCAGAGGACCCAGCAATTTCCTGTTGGGAACCACAGTGAAGCCCAAAATATCACCAAAATAAAAATATTCCAACCTTTTGTGGAGAGGAGGAGGGCAGGGCAAAGTATGTTGTTTGATTCTTCTCTCAGAGCATCCCAAGCGGGAAAGGGTCCCTATCACTGCGGTGGGGGCCTTGCCTTCCAGTCCTAGAGCTGGTGGCAAGGTGCAGAGAAACCAGCTATGGGTAGTTACGGATACCAAGCAACATTATATTCGTTTTTAAAGGAGTCTTCTTTCTTTCCATTTTCTTTTCTTTTCTTTTTTCCTTGATCTCTAATGAATTTCAGATGTCTCTTCTTTACCATCTTTCTTTCCTTTCTTTCCAGGGCTTCTCTCTTCCCCAGCAGGGTCTGCTTTCTTTTCTGTGTCTGGTCAGTCCTGCAGGATCCATCCCCCAACCAGAGCCCGTGTCCGACGAGGACGTTCTAGCCACCACATGTTCAGCAGGCAGGGCACATCATCATGACCGTGTCTGTATTAAGTGGGGGAGGACAAGATTGTTTACTTTCTCAGAAGGCTAAGCATCTCGGCTGGGAGTCCTTGACTGTGTGCTTAAGGACACAGGCAGAGGGGACAAAGGGCAGCAGGAAGTGCTCCTGCCACCGTGATTTGCATCTGCCTTCAATTCAGCTCTGCTTTAAAGAGTCTCATTTGAATACACAGTACATTAGCTCAACTCCTGCCTCGGATCCAATATGGGAAATACATTCATAGCTCAGTAACCTCTCCCCCACCTAGTCCAGACAGTTAGGGAAGAGGATGGGGAGGAGGGTCCAACAACTGCAGAGAAATTGTATTTCAAATGAATGTCTTTTCATCAACTGCCTATGTATCCCTCAGCTGCAATCCTACAGATTTGCATATTTTTTCTTACTAATGGAAATAAATATAGGATGAAGATTTTGTTTTGTCCATTTAAACATAATGCTTTGTCCCCCGTGCTTGAGGGCTTCTAAATATGCGATGGGAAGAAATGGCTTGTTAGACTAAAGGAAATCAGAAGAATTTTAGATGACTTGTCCATTAGTATCGGTGCAAAGAACTCTGACTAGAAATCACCTGCAGAGTACTTTCTGGCAAAAAATTAAAAAGTAGGTTTATAAGATAGGGATATGTGAATTTAGTCATGTAAAGGACCACTGATCTAAACTAAATCGGCTTGCAGAGAGCCCTAAATTATGCACGAGGTTGAAATGGCATTAATGCACAGTGTCTATTCTCCTTCTTTTCAGTTTGCTTGGGAATTCATATATACCTTGGGATCTTTGTATATATTAACCCCTTGTCTTCTTTTAGCTTGGGAAAGCACGAGGGCGACTGAAGAATGAGATTACTTAAGACTGTAAGAAGGGTGACACTGGCAAATGTTTGAACCCTCAAATGGTTCCTTCTCTATCTAGTTAATGCCTAAGTATTTGAAGTGTACAAATAATAAAGGAATGATATTGACTTTTTCATTTTTTATTTATTTTTTTTAAAGATTTTATTTCTATATTCATGACAGGGAGAGAGAGAGAGAGAGAGAGAGAGAGAGAGAGAGACAGGCAGAGGGAGAAGCAGGCTCCAGGCAGGGAGACCGACGTGGGACTCGATCCCGGGTCTCCAGGATCACACCCTGGGCTGAAGACAGCGCTAAACCGCTGGGCCACTGGGGCTGCCCAACTTTTTCATTTTTTAACATATATGTCAAAGCATGTATGTGGCCCAGACTTTTACATATTGACACTTTAAAAGGAATCACCTTAAAAAATTAAATTAAAAAAATAAATAAAAGGAATCACCTTGAGAGACTGAATTTTTGTCATTTTAACTTGTAGTTTTCAATAGTGGTTTCTGTCTTGTTTTCACCCAGTAGGACTTACTACTAAAGCCTAGAGCATTTTTTAATTGAATACTGTCAATGCAGAAAATTTTTTGTCATTTCAGGGCGGGTTTGGTTTTTGCAAGCAAGCAAATATTTTCTGGATCTAGGATAACTAGTGAATGAGCAGCTTAGTGTTAATTTAAGTAAGATCTTCTTGTGTAAGGGTTAGCAGTGGAAATGTGTCTACTGAGCTTAGTTAAGTTCCTGCTGGGAAGTGCCAGATACATGGAAATTCACATTCCTTGTGCCTGACAGTCCCCCATGACTTTAGTCAAAGAATTGGAATATTAGAAGAAACCTATGGGTCATGGAATTCAACTCCATCCCTGAGGGAAGTAAAAAGGCCATAATAAAATTTTACTTAAAATAATGCATTTTTTCCTGATCAAAGAAGTGTGAGTAATTAGAATTTTTTTTTAAATTTTTTTTTTAATTTATTTATGATAGTCACACACACACACACAGAGAGAGAGAGGCAGAGACTTAGGCAGAGGGAGAAGCAGGCTCCATGCACCGGGAGCCTGACGTGGGATTCGATCCCAGGTCTGCAGGATCATGCCCTGGGCCAAAGGCAGGCGCTAAACCGCTGCGCCACCCAGGGATCCCAGTAATTAGAATTTTGTTTGACTAGTTCTTAAATACTGGAGACATTTGGATGCTGTTCGTGAGTGTTTGTGGTGTGTGCTTGTGTATGTATGCAGTCAGTGTGATTGGGTTCATATTTGTAGAATATACTTTCAGGGTATCTGCCCAGCTCTCAACTAATTTTCCTAGCTTTGGGACAGTCCTCCCACACTCCACATCTGAGTTTTGAAGTCACAGGTATGGAACGCTGTCAGCCATGCTAGGAGGGTGACACCTGCCCTGGGGACAGCAAATTGGGCCTACAGTAACACCTGAGCCAAGAAAACCCAATCAAATCCTCTCTTGTGGGAATTTGTAATTGGCACTTAGGCAGTCCTTCAATATGGCTGGATCTAGAAGATAAAGAGTCGGAAACTAAAGTGTTCCACATGGACTGGATAGCCAAGAAAGTCAGCTTGTAGAGAAAGAAAAAGTAATAGAGAAGACATGAAGAAAGACATAAAAGACTTGATTAACAGAGACAGCATTGCCATGGAGTCTAAAGTCTCCAGTTCTGGGTTAGAGTCCTTCCTGAAGCCTAACTATCCTTAAATTCCCTGAGGCACCATGGCATCTTTAAACGATGTATTTTGAATGTTTATTTTTATTTATTAAGTTAGATTGAGTTGATTTGTTCTTGCAACCAACTAGATCATACCTATTAGGCTATGCCCCCCAAGAAAGGACAGAATCAACCGACCTTTCTCAGGAACCAATGTTCTTTTCATAAGGACCCTGTGGGCTCTCTGAGAGAAATGGAAATGGGACAGTCAGGTCCTGTGCCATGAGGTTCTAGTCATCTGCCAACTGTAGCTTTCCAGAGAATAGTGGGGAGCAGGACTCCTGCTGAGGTATGAGGGAGTGGAGGTATCTGGCCCATGGCCTCTGTTGATGCCTGTGAGAAAGAGACAATTTTGAGTGTGGTTGGTGTTGTCCCATGAACTATCCTTATCTGACATAGTCCCAAGAAAACTGGGAGGAGGAAGTATAACCTTATTATTCTCCTGTACTCTGCTAGTTCAGTAGCAGCCCCCTCATTGTCTAGATAAAGAGATAAAAAACATTCTTATAGCAGGCACACAGGATCAGCACTCTATTTTCATCTTCACTCTCATCTTCCAATTCATTCAGCTTCATGTTTTATAATCCAGAGACACAAAACTACTAATGTCTCCTTCCCCAGATGTATACCTCCACACATAGGTGGTTCCTTCCATTTGGAATAACCTCATATCTACCTCTCCTTACTCCATCCTAACTCCCTACTCCCTTGGTTTAGAAAAGTCCTATTCAACTTCAAAATCACTTCCACATTCTACTTTGAAAGGTCTTCTCTCGGCCTTCTCTACCCCAGGAGAGAGCTAATACCTTTTTCTCCAAACTACTTCACTACCTTACAAATACTTCCATTATTGTCCTCTATTGTAATAATCTATTTATATATTTTCTTCCCAGCTTTTAGAGCACATAGGCCCACAAGGAATATCTTTACTGAATATTTTCACTGAAATTTTTTGTCTTCTATAATTATTTCCTATCTCACTTTTAACTCTTACCTTGGCTTTAGAGCAATGTTTTAAAGCAGTAACTATTTAATAAAATGTTGCTCTAAGTCTTTTCCAATTAGGTGTTTTGTGGCAGCTAATCTAATTGTTAGATTATAATAATATAATAACTATTTGATTATTTCATAATCTAATGTCCCCACATTAGATTATGAAATGGAACCACGGAAGGCTCAAGCTCAACACGTGCTATGAAAAATAATCATGGATAAGACCTTCATTTTACAATTGACTTAATTCAATCTTCGAGAAAAGAGGGGACTTGCCTAAAACTATAAATGAAGCCAATGGCAGAACGAAAAGAAGAATTTCAGTCACGCATATTACAGGTCAGGTGTCCTTTCTATCATGCTACATAGAAAAAAGGTAAGATTAAATGATACATGGCATGACAGCAAATGAGGCCAAGGTCAACTTCTTCCGATATCTTAGACTGAAGAGACCTGAAAGCATAGGTTGACAATATTACAGAATGGTGAAGAGAAAGGGCTTTGAATTCTTATTTGGACTTGCAGATCCAAGATTTAGTAGTTATGTGACCTTAGGGAAAGTGGACCTTTCTGAACCTCAGTGTTCTTATCTATCAAAAGATAGATAAGGGAAACTACATCAAACAGCTGTTGTAGAAACTGAATGATATTAGCACAATGTTTGCACATAGTAAATACTCAAGATAGCAGAATTGTATCTTCAATTTAACTTGGGCTAATTCGCCTCAGCATATGTCCTACACAGACGAAGGAAAAGAGAGAAAAAAAAAAAAAAAAGATTTAGTCTGCACTGCCATTAAAGGAGTATGTGCCCTGGAGCCAGCCTGAGAGGGGAGCTATGAGTCTGTGGGTCACTCTCAGCTGCTGCATGACTGCATTATCCTGCCCCGAGGAGGTCTTCAAGGTATGTGTTTGTTATACACCAGGTCCTTTACATGGAAGCCAGTTACCCCATCTGGTGCACACATGAGGAAACACCAATCTGCTCTAATGTTGACAGAACCACTAGATGCAGTCAGCTCAGAATTGTGGGTTTTTAGTCTCTAGCATAACTCTAAGGTATCAAGGAAAATTTTGATGGAATGTCATTTTTGCCTCAGGCTCTGACTTGATAATCTAATTCCCTCATTAGATACATTGGCACTTGAAATATCATCATTATGGTAGTCATCGTCATCACTAACGACCTGCCACAAATCCCTGTTGTTAGTAAGGAAATCTGTTCCTCCTGAGTTGTGCTTGGAATTCCCCTCAAAAGATTACATTTAAAGAGTCTCCCTTCTTCTCACGCAGTATGATCAGGTGTCTGGGAGAGAAATACAGTCGACCTTCTGGGGCCTCTGTCAATTAGCACATACTCAGTGATTAATTCTAGGGTCCTGTGTATCCTTTCCATGGCCAGGTCTAGGGGGAGGCCATTGAGGCACTTGCCTTAGGCACAAAGTTTAAGGGAGCATGACAAACTCAGTAGGCAGATTAAAAATATCATAATGTCATATTTTTAAAAAGCTATGCAAAAAATCCACAGTAAACAAAATATCAAAATGTTGAAAAAAAGATGGGATGGCACTACTGGTTTTTCATTTTGCTTTAGACCCAAAATGGGTTGGCCTGGCACTGGACTTACCTTCTTGGGCCCTTTACACTTCTCAGAGCACCCACCAAAGTTGTGTTAACACTTTGGAGCTTCTCCTGTGATTATAAAATCACAAAAATCAGCTCAATTTAGTCATTTGCTTCACAAATGACTTTATTAAGAAAGAAATGGGGAAAAAATGCATAGTATGCTAAAATCAGAGATTCCGTGGATGGAGCTAGGAACTGAATAAGGTGGTCAGGAAAGACCTCACTTAGCAAGTGACAATTCAGCAAAGACCTAGAAGAATGAGGAAGCAAGTGATGGAACTATCTGGAAGGAAATCATCCCATGTGTAGAGACCAGCAGGTGCCGGAGGCCTGACAATGGTTTTTCCAGGGAGGGGCTGTGAAAAAATAGCCATTTCACTACCAGAGTGGAGGGCTTCATGTGGGTGTAGGGTGCAGTGCCTGACAGCATCAGCAATAAAGATAGCAAGCTCGATAAACCCTGGTGCTTTGGATGGGTATATACTTTTTTTAAAAAATGAGGGTTCCAAAAGGAAGAAAGAAGGTTTGGTAGGTGGCCAATAGGGTCTACATTAGGAACTTGTTTCTGATAATACAAGATGGGGTAAATTTTCAGAATAGGTGGTATCCATACAGAGGTAAGAGCACTGATAGAGAAAGCAGGGAGGATTACAAAACAAGTATCTGAGTTTGAGGAAAACAAGGACCTCTTCTCATTTTTCTTTTTTTTTTTGTTCTTCCTGGAATTAGAAAGCAGGTGTCAAGCCAACAGTGAGAGCTGGAGCAAATAATTTTTGATCTACACTTCAATCTCATAATAAGAAAATCATTAATTATTCCAAAGGTTAGCGGAGTTGTTCCTTGTCCATGTGACATTGGCTATAAAGTAATGGACTTGGAGTCCATTTTGAATATGTTGAGGCTTCTATCAACAAACTTGTTAACACAGACAAAACTAGAGTTTTCATTCAGGCTTTATTCATCTGGCAAAGACCAAATGCCAAATATGTGGGTGATATGGATTGCAGCAATGGATACGCAATCAGTGTTCCAGATACCTTTGTAGGGCAAGGACCGTGGCTCCATTCTGATGACTAGTTTTCCTTCTAGTTTTCAACCAAGAAATGCCAAAAACATTGCTAAAGAAACTAATATAATATCTAATATAATATCTGTTATGCCTAGATACTCAGTGTTAGATTCTACTATGGTATACTGGCTTTGCATCATTTAATAATAAAAGGTCCAGAAATCTAGATGAGAGTGTTAGTCTACAGCATTGTCAAAGATTTTGAAAATGTTTACAGTTACAGAACCCTACATTGTTCTTTTTTTCTCAAAACAATGTTACGGGTTCTTGGGGGGCAGATCTTTTTCCTGACCAAAAAGATGAAAGAACACCACAAAGATTTTTCTTGGGAAAACTGATGGGTTTGAGCTCAGAGGAAAGAAGACTTTAAGTGTCAAGACAAACCTTCTATTTAGGAGGCAAGAAAGATCAAATATAGTGGCCAAACCAATATTTATAGTAATGGCAGAGTGCAACCCTTTTCAAAATAGATTTTCTCCAAAACTTGTTTGGAAAAACTTAGATGGTTGGATTTGATTTTCAGTTTATATAAAATGTCATCTCATGAAATTCTAAAATTTTATTTCATAAAAAAAAAAGTAACTCTGCCTGCCTTCATCCCAAATTTGCTTAGGGCAATGTTACAAAACCATCTTTTCCCTAGACTAAAGAAGTATCTCAAAATTCCCCCACATTTGTAATATTCTCTCATAGAATAGGAAAGGATATTAGGATAAACTGAGCTATGATACAGTTACAATAAACTCTAAAATCTCAGTAGTTTGATTTCATCAATGTTTCTAGTTCACACAATGTCTAAAGTGTGTGGGGGCAGTTCTCTTCCATCTTGTCAACATACCATCAGGGACGTGAGGTCTCCATGATCACCATGACAGAGAAAAAGAGAGCTGGAAAATCATGTAGACTGAGTCTACCTACATCTGATGGCCAGAACCCATTCACGGCTCTTCAGCCTACTAAGGAAACTGGAAAGGAAACACACAGGGGCTGATGGATAGCACACTGAGTACCAACAGTTCTGCTTCAGTTTGCTTTATGCTTCCAAATACCCCCTTGCTCCTTCCTCCCACACATAGAAACTAGTTACCACTGTCCCAAATCCCCCAAGAGTCAACCCTAAATCCACTGCAGTCAGCTTAAAGCCCAAATCTCTGAGTGATACTCAACAGTGTTTATCAAATCTGGATGTGGTTTCCCCTGGCCCAGAGACCAGTGAACTTTAAAAGGGTTAATTATCTGTCCTGTCTAATGTATGATAGTGGAATGAAGACAGAATCATCACAATAAAAGCTCCTGCTCAGAAAAAGGAGGAAAGAAAGATACAAAACAATCACGTATCTGGAGTTGTGAAATTCTCCCGTCCATATTTTGGAGACCACTACCCTGGGTGAGGAAGCTTCCTTTAATAGGCCTCGTTCTGTCCTCTGGGAGGAATTTTTCTTGTTTATCATTTTCTTTGGTCACACTTGAAATGGGTGCCAATGAATCATCTCTTCTCTAGACTGTAGCCTTCAACACTTGTGCTCATGGAAGATTAGGAACCAAAAGTTGTAGTACAGCTCAAACCATCAAAGGCTTTTTATACTCTGGGCTCATTGGTTTTAGGGGGAATACCATTCCCTCAAAAATACAGTAGACTTTTGATCTATTTGACTCCAATCAGCTCCATGTGGTAATAAATACATCCAGAGTTACCTTTTATTTTTTTTAAGATTTTGTTTGTTTGTTTTTGTTTATTTGGTACACAGAGAGAGTACAAGTAGAGGAGGGGGCTGAGGGGGAGGCAGACTCCCAGCTGAGCAGGAAACCTGAAGTGGGGCTCCATCCCAGGACCCTGGGATGATGACCTGAGTCGAAGGCTGACATCTGACTGAGGTACCCAGGCGCCCTCAAAGTTACCCTTTAGACACACTCCTCAAATCTACTGTATTTCCTTGTTCTTACCTTCATCCTTATTTCTTTTGACTTAACGGTGGCTACCTTTCAATTTTGGAGGGAAAGGTCACTCCCTTCATCTGATTTGTGCTAAGTCATTTTACGTTTTATTAGGTGTTTGCTACTCAAAACCTTTTCTAAACTCCACCTCTTACCTTTTGGAATCTAAAAGCAATTGGCTTTTACAGTCCTATAATACCTCAAATTACTGGTCTTGATTTCTCTTTGTAAAGAGGTCAGCTCTCTTCTGAGCTGATTTCTTCTTTATATCTTTCCAAACACAGTTAATAATAAGCGACACACAATATTTTTAAGATGAATTTATTTAAGTAATCTCTACAACCCATGTGGGGCTCAAATTCACAACTCCAAGATCAAGAGTCACGTGCTCTACCAAATGAGCCAGCCAGGTGCCCCAGCAATACACAATATTAACACACCGTTTTCTAAAATTTTTCCTTAGACAAGCCAGCTCAGTAAGTACATAGTCTATCTCAAATTATTGCAGGTGGCTATTTTCCAAATGTTTTGCCTCTGCATGATGTGAATCAGGGATTTTCCAGTCTCCAGTATGTTTCTTTACCATCTGGTGGCCATCCACTAATCCAATGCCACATACTGGTACCTTGAATTCCATGACTATTAAAAAAAATCCCTACATACCAGAGCAGATGAGTTCCCAACTTTCAGTGATTTAACAAAATAAATATTATTTCCAGCTCACACAATGTGTAATATATGGCAGGTGGCCCTCTCCCATCTTACAGGCTTCATCTTGAATACCTGGCCTCCAAGGTCTATGGATCTTGAGAATAAAAGGACAGGATAAATACACTGGAAAACTTTAAGGAATGGTCTAGAAGTGGCTTACATTATTTCAATGCATCCTTTATTGGTCAGAACCCCATTAAAAAGCCCCAACCTAACTGAAGGCTAAACTAGGAAGCATTATGGAGATGGAGCATTCTGTTTCTGTCACATATATCTCCAAAATATCAAATCCAGAATACCCACAAAATAAATCTAAGGTTTGGGCAAGTTACTCTATCATCAATTTTTTCTTTTCATTATAAAATGAGCTTAATTTTATTTAACCTTATTTTTTTTAACAGAGTGACTGTGAGGATTTAATACTATGACATATAAATTTCTAGCATACTACTTGATGTAAAATAGTTTCTCATAAAAAAAAAAAAAGTTTATAAAAACTCAATCAGAGTGCCTGGGTGGATTAGTCAGTTAAGCATCTGCCTTCCACTAGGGTCATGATCCCATGGTCCTGGGATCAAACCCTGAGTCAGGCTCCCTGATCCGGGTGGGGGGGGGTCTGCATTTTCCTCTCCCTTTGCCCCCCACCCCCCACACACAGCCCAAGCTCTCTCTGTCTCTCTGTCTCTCTCTCAAATAAATAAGTAAAATAAAATCTTTAAAAAAACAGAACAAAACCAAACCCTCTACAGAGTATTTCTAATTTGTTCTAGTTTTACATATAGGGATATCATATTCTTATCTAGTGCTTAGTATTCTTTGTAAAATACTCACAGGAAGTAGTTTTGACCATTGATAGACATGCAAGTTCCCTTTCAGAAGCCTGTTGATTGCATCTTTAACATGAAGATTTCAGTTTTTCGTTAGGATGTTGGCATTCCTTATTGGTGTTGCTTTCAAGAGCCCCAGTTCAAGTGTAGGTTGGAAAACTAATGAGGGATATGATAGAAGGGATGGTTCCATTGCCTATATGGGATGATATTATCTCTGGATTGGGTTCCTTCCTAAAGAAGTATTTGAGACAAGGATTTCAGTGCAAACACTTAATTTGAGAGGTTATCTTAAGAAACATGATGAGGAGGGTAGAGAACTAGAGACAGAAGGAAGTAAAGGCAATAAAGTATGTGTTAATCATAAGATTACCACAGTGGGCAACTGGGAGTTTCCTGGGGCCTTTTAGGACATTCTGTAGAATATACTTTATAACTATCACATGAAGGCTTGAAGAACCTGGGTGTTTATCTCTCAGTGATTGAAGTTCATTCCTGGGGTGTTACTCTCTATCACTTCCAGCCCACTTCATGCACAAATGAGCATGCTCCTCCATCACAGAATTCCCACCGGTAGAGAGAGACAAAACACCCTTGGCAGATCTGGGAACTATCTGCAGGTGACTCCTGGAGTGGGTCTGGGGATGTGGACGGGACACAAATAGCATGGAACCTATGTTTAAAATAGTTTTCTTTGGAATTTCTGAATCACTGGGCCAGGTAGCCCCAAGTCCTTATCAATATCTCCCTCTCTCTCTCTCTCTCTCTCTTATTGCTAGCTCTTAAAAGTATCTTAAAATCTGCAGATTATGATTTCTGACAAGGAACGAAAAGGTTATACATCAGAAAATTTGCTTTTTTTCCAGTCCATGATGTCTTATCTCTCAGTACTAGATTTTGTCAGTCTTCTCCTTGTTGTATACAAGTGCCAGGTTTCCTCCTTTGGCAGGAAGTTGCTGAGTGGTTCAGGCCTGCCAAGCTGAGAGAATTCCTGAGGAGTGGAGGAAACTTTTTACTGACGCTGACGAGGTGGCTACAATCAAGGTAGCAAGCAAGACTGAAAGCGGAATGGTAAACCTGAAAGAGAGAAAGAGAGGAAGGAGGACTGGTGAGTCCCAAAAGCCAGAGGGGCAGAAGCAAGCATCTACTTGGAGGTAGAGTCTAGAATCCGAGCATCAGGGAAACCAGAAAGTGAGCAAAGACTGGTTAAATATAAGTAGGAAGATACAATTGTGCGGAAATGTTTCACTGTTTTCAATTTCGTTTTAGAAATTAGTGGGATCACTGTGAATGGGTGAGCCCCTAACTTTTCAAGTCCAAGATGAGGCAGGCAGTAGAAACCTCTAGCTTTTGTCTTCCTAGATTTTGCCTTTCTAACCCTCTAGTCTAAATTACTACCATTGATAATTTTTATTATATTTTTAACTCATTTGTGTTCTCTCATGCTCTTATTTTTCAGCTTAAAATGTATCTGTGGGTTAGAGATCCTTTTTGTTCTAGATTAAAAAGTTATACTCTTCATAATTCAAACAACAACATTTTGGCAGGAAGTTAGCAGGAACATATGGGCCTTAGCATTTTGATGCCCAGACTGGCTTCTGCCAAAACATTTCTTTGCTGTCATATAGAGAGCAGCAGTGTTTGGGACTGTTGGGGGAATCATCCCACACAGCTCGGGCTGGGGAATACTGCAGCCTAACAGCCTTCACGTGTAGCTGAGGAACTTCCTGGCCCTGAGAATTTTCTGAGAATATTCAGAGGTGGAGGGAAATGGGGTCAGCCAGTGTCCATCTCTTAAATCCACAGCTATAGGCAATGTCCCGTAACTTCAAACAGCCCACAGACAGTGGTAGGGTAACTGGGATAGGAACGCAGAGGCTGGTTATTGGTCAGAATCAAAACTGGGAAACAGAAACCACTCTTTTTTTAAAAAAAAGAGGGGATTTAGTAGAAGTGATTGGTTGTACAGGTGATGGAAGAACTAAAAATCAAACAAGAGACAGTAATACAACACAGAGAAGAGCCAAAATAGGAAACTATTAGCACCTTAGAGTGGAAGGGTGATGACGGAGGCAGACTTACCAAAGCTTAAGGGAAGATGGAACCATGATGGCTTGCATGATAGGAACTGGAGCCAAAAAAGAGAATGAGCAACTGCTGGAGACACCTCCTGAGGCTGATAGGGAGTGGGAAATACCCTGGCTTGCATTTCTCCCACCCTCCAATCTTTTTCCAGTGACTCTCACTAAATAAAACATAAGTTAGTAGATGTGGGATCCTGGAGTGTCAGCCTCAGAGGTTAGTCCCCCTTTAATATAGATGGATCTGAGAGCATATGGGTCAGAAATGGTTTGCGTAGTTGGAAGAATTAGTAACTGGGACAGGATAAGCTATTCACTCCTGAGATCTAAAGTAGGTATATCCAAATCCCCAACAAAATTTTTAGAGCCAACTCAGTGGTTGGAATATTGGCATAAGAAGGAAAATAATAATAACATCACCCTCATCTGACATTTACTGAACTCTGTGTGCCGGGCACTTCACACCAGCTATTTCATGTAACCCATACTATATTCTGATATACTATTATATCTTCAGTGACTACATGAGAAAGCTCAGGACAGAAAAATTAAAGATTAGTCCTAGAAAGCAGTGGAACCAGTGTTTGGACACAGGCAGTCCAATTGCAGATCCCATTCTCTATCTACTTTTCCCTCACATCTCCCACCCCTACTCCCTCTGCTCTGCTACCTCTACTCACTAGAGATCTGGAGCTCCTTACATGTCTTTATAAGAAGGGCCTGAGGCTCACACCATGACTTGGAAGTATGTGAACCCCTTTTGAGAGCCCCTGTGAATAGTTATCTCAAGTAACTTTGGAAAAATCTAGGAGGGATAATGGTTTTTTGGACCCTATATTTCTCCATTGCTTATTGTTTTCTGTGTTGATTATTTATTCTTAGACCCCACTATCTTTATGGCAGAGGTATATGGGGGAGTTCAATTTTTCAATTTGCTAATCATAAAGCCATCTTATTTTCTCCTTTAATCTATGCCAAAAATTTCTACCAGGTATTTACCAGCTGTCCTGAACCCTGAGCATAATGATCTTCATGCTGCTTTATTTTTAGGTATCAGGAACTCAAGGGTTAATTACTATTAAGGTGGCAAGGAGAGGCCAGTAGGTGACAGAAGCTCTTTGGGCAAAAGTTACATAGACTTTTCACCTTGCAGCTAGAGGAACTTCAAGCTAAAAAAAAAAAAGCAATACAAACAAACAAAAAACTGGATCTGGAGATTACAAGAGACATAGTGTGCTCTACAAAAAAGCCCAAACTACCAGCCAGTGCCTAGACTTCTTTTTAATACATGAGGTTAGAGCAACTGGACACGTACATGTTAAAAAAAAAATGAATCTAGACAAAGACCTTGCATTCTTCACAAAGCTAGAACAGTGAAATACCCTCACTATATACATATTAGAATAGCCAAACTCTAAAACAATAACAGTACCAAATGCTGATGAAGATGTAGAGCACAAGGAACTCCCATTCATTACTGATATTAAAGCAAAATGGTACAGGCACTTTGGAAGACATTGGTGATTTCTTACAAAACTAAACATACTCTTACCATACAATCCAGGAATTATTCCTTGGTATTCACCCAAATTACTGGAAAGCTTATGTACCTATAAAAATCTATGGATGATTATATCACATTTATTCATTATTGCCAAAACCTGTATGCCACCAAGATGTTCTCAGTATGTGAATCGATACATAGACTGCGGGATATCCAGACAATGGAATATTATTCAGTACTAAAAATGAAAGAGCTCTCAAGTTATAAAAACATGTGCAGAAACATTAAATGCATATTATTAACTGAAAGAAGCCAACCTGAAAAGACTACATACTATATAATTTCAACTATGTGTCTTGGAATAGGAAAAACCATGGGATCAATAAAAAGAGCAATGATTGCCAGGGGTTTGGAAGGGAAAGGAGGAATCAATAACTAGAACACAGAATTTTTAGGGCAAAATACTTTGAATAATATGTCTAATAAAATTGGAAATAAGGCAATGATTTTAATTATTGCTACTCCTTTCAACATTGGATTTGAGGTCCTAGCCAGTGTTATCAAAATCCTAGCAAGATTTACTTATCTACATTGACAAGCTGATTTTAAAATTTATATGAAAATGCAAAGGAGGGGATCCCTGGGTGGCTCAGTGGTTTAGCGCCTGCCTTTGGCCCAGGGCATGATCTTGGAGTCCCGGGATCGAGTCCCGCATCAAGCTCCCTGCATGGAGCCTGCTTCTCCCTCTGCCTGTGTCTCTACCTCTCTCTCTGGGTCTCTCATGAATAAATAAATAAAATCTTTAAAAAAAAAAAAGAAAAGAAAAGAAAATGCAAAGGCCTTAAAATAGTCAAGACAATCTTGAAAATGAAGAAATTTGGAGTATATACATTGTCAGATTTTAAGATTTCTTTTACAGCTATGTAATTAAGAGAATGTGGTGTTTGGATATATACACTGGTAAATAATTCAATGGAATGGAATAGAAAGTTCAGAAATGGACCCACATGTATTCAATTATTTGATTTTCAGTAATGGTCCCAATGCTTTTCAATGAAGAAAGGAATGTCTTTTCAATGAGTCCTGCTGTAGTAACTGCCTATCTCTATTGGGACAAAGTGAGCCTTGACTGCTGACTTACACTACACATATAAATGAACTTGGAATGGTAATATACCTAAATGGGAGGACATGAGTTCTAAAGTTTCTAGAGGAAAACATGAAAATAGCATTGTGACCTTAGGGTGAAGGAAGATTTCTTGGGCAGAATGCAAAAAGCACTAACTACAAGGAAAAAAAAAATAATTGGACTTCATCTAAACTAAAAACTTCTAATCAAAAGAAGTGTTGAAGAAAGTAAAAAATGACAGCCCAAGGCTATGAGAAAGTATTTGCAATACATATATTCAACAGAGGATTCATATACAAAATATATGAAGAACTACAAATCCATAAGAAAAAGACAAATATCCAATAAAATAGTGGACAAAATACTTACTAGGCACTTAACAAAAGAAGATATCCAAGTGGTCAATAACCATATGAAAAGATAGACAACATCACCATCATTAGGGTGCTGGAAATTAAAACTACAATAGGCAAGTATTCTACAAACACAAGAAGAGCTAAAAAATTTTAAAAGATTGACAAAACTAAATGTAGACAAGGATGTAGAGCAACTGGAACTCTTGTACGTTGTTAGTGAGGATATAAAATAGTACAATCAGGGCTATCTGGGTGGCTCAGCTGGTTAAGCCTCTAACTTTTGGTTTCTTGGTTTGGGCTCAGGTCATGATCTCAGGGCTGGGAGATGGAGCTCTGCAGTCAACCGGGAGTTTGCTTGAGATTCTTTCCACCTCCCTCTCCCTCCCTTTCTGCTCTTCCCCCTGCTTGTGCACTCTCTTTCACTCTAAAATAAATAAATAAAATCTTTAAAAGAAATGATATAATCACTGAAATGAGTGTGTATGTCCAAAAAAAGACTTATTCAAGAGTGCTCATAATAGCTTCATTTATAAGGTGCCCGAAGTGGAAACAGCCTAAACATTCATCAACAAAAGAATAGATAAACCTACTTTGGTATATCCATACAATAGAATACTACACCATAAGAAAAAAGAACCAGTTACTGAAACAAAACCACACAGATAAATTTCAAAAACATCCTCTTAAGCAGAATAAGCCAAACACAAAAATATATACACTATGATTCTATTTACATGCAGTGAAAAAGAGACCAAGTTAATCTATAGTAATTGAAGTCAGAATAATTATTATCTTTGAAGGAAGTATTGACTGGAAATGGCAAAAAAAAAAAAAAAAAACATTCTGGGACAATAGAAATATTGTTGATTTGAGCCATTTCTTAATCTGGACCATGATTACTTGAGATCTCTCTCTCTCTTTTGCTCTCTTTCTCTCATTCTCTCTCTGTGTGTCCTCCTCTGTCTCTCCCTCTGTCCTCCTTTCCCTCCCTTTGCTTCCTCTCTCTCTCCCCCTCCCCCTCTCCCTCTCTCTCTCTCCCTCTCTCCCTCTCTGCTCCTCTCCCTCTTTCCTCCCTCTCTCTCTCCCTCTTTCTTCATCCCTCTCTCTCCCTCTCTCTTCTCTCTATTCCCTTCTTTCTCTCCCTCTCTCCCCCTTTCTCTCCCTCTTTCCCTCTCTCTCTCCCTCCCTCTCACCATATATATAATTAAGTTGTACACTTAAGATTTATATTTTTTCTATATGAAAAAATTAAAACAAAGATATAATTTTAAAATGCATCTCTTTCTTCATGGAAGGATGTTCAAGTACAATAACCTGTCTTTTACAGTAGAGGGAGTGTCTTTCTACACTTCAGACAATTGACCCCTAAAAAACATTACCAATGTGAGAAGTCTTTGAATCTTCATAAGATTTCTGTCTTGTCCTGTTGTGCAAATTTATTTTACAAGAATCCAAGTATTTGCCATTTACTGCTCAACTGGTTAACATGATATCATTAATATGTTGGATCAACATCTTATACTTTGGAATATCAAGACTATCAAGACTTGGAAGGTATCATAATCCTAGGACATAACTATAAATTACTCTGTATTTCTCTCATTCCCCAGGTGAATTTGATGAATTTGACTGTCTCTTGATCTTGCTTCCTGTTGGGGATTGAAAAGAACACATTCACCAGATCAATAACTGCATATCAGATGCCAGAGGCTATCGTTATCTTTTTTAGCAAAGGTGCCACATTCAGCACAGCAGCTGCAACTGGGGCTTCCACTTACTTAAATTTATGGTAGCTCACCATCCTCTGCCATGATCCATTTGATTTTTCAAGGACTGTACAGTGAATCAAAAGAGAATAGGATGTACCGCCTTAGCATCCTATTTGTCTTTGAGAGTCACACTCATCTCTGCCATATCCAGAATGTGTCATTGCTCTAATTTTAATTCCTAGCAGGCATGGAGAATAGTGGTGCAGACTTAACAGCTTCCTATACTAGTTTTCTATTGCTTCTATAACAAATTACCACAAATTTAGTGCTTAAAACAACAAAAGTTTATTATCTTATAGTTCTGAAATTCTGAAATCCAAAATAAGTCACACTGAAATAAAATTGAGGTGGTGGAGGAACTATATTCATTCTGAAAAAGTCTAGAGGAGAATCTGTTTCCTTGATTTTTCCACCTTCTGGAAGCTCCCTGCATTCTTTGGCTTGTGATCCCTTCCTCCACCTTCAACACCATCATCATAGCATTTTCAAATCTCTCTCTGACTCTGACTTCCTCTTCTGCCTTCCTCTTCCATTTATAGGCTCTTGTGATTACACTGGGCCTCCCAGGTAATCCAGAATAATCATTCCAGCTCAAGGTCAGCTGATTAGCATCCTGAGTTCCATCTGCAACCATAAATACCCTTTTCCATTTCCATTTAACCTAACATCTAGATTCTGGGAGTATGGACATCTTTGAACATCACACTTCCACCAACTTCCCCAATTATAACAGTCTACAATCAAGTAATAAATGTGAGGATTCGGTCAGCTTCTAGGTAAAAACCATTCTAATGATGCATTTATGGCTGAGAAAATAATTGTTGGGTGATCTGCAGATCCATTGTATTGACTGTAAGATGAACCTGGGACAGGACTCCATTTATCACATGGCTTCTATAACCTCTATAGGCATTTTGATTCCCTTCGTTTATCAGTATCCCCTATGATCCAGTACCCAATAGTCCTGGAAAGATCTGCTTTCCCTAAGTGTATGATCCCTAAGTCCTCTGGGGATGGATTGGGAAAATAGCTACTGCACATACTTCTTCAGACATCACAGCGAATTGCCTCCAAGGGAAATAAACTCCCCTTCAATTAACTCTGGGTATGAGAAGAGTATAAGGAATCATTATTTTGCAGCACAGTGCTTGACATCAGCTTTCTGCTCTCCCACTATTGACTTTTTTTTTGGTTGTATATGTCAAGCAATACCATCATCAGCTGATCAACTTTCTTTCTGGTATCCCCCAGGAATACCATGGTCTATTAGACATCTTCACAGATTCCTGTGGGTCATGGACTCCTCGTTGTCATTCCGTCTGTACACCCATAATGGAAATTGCATTCACCTTGCTTCTGATGGTTAAAAGCTGCCACCTGGCCTCTAGTATGCCAGAAACTTATCATCCCCATTGATGCTGAGGAGCCCTCGTCTGTAACAACCTTCCATTCCACCTCTGGCCCACAAATGATAACCACCATTAGTTCTCCGATTCCTTATTGCTTTAGTTAAGGAATAGCTTCTGGGCCCTCTGAAAAACACAGACAGCTGGGTATTTTTCTTTTTATATTATGTAATAAATCCACTCAAACATGTCCTATCTCTGATTCTTTTGACCCTTTCCTTAATACTCTGCCAAGACAGTTCTGGCATCTCCACTTCATTTACTATAGGCCTCCAAAAAATGGGCGGCTTGAGAGTTAAGTTGCCTTTCCTGCAGTATATTAGGCTTGGCTCCAGAAGTCCTTGCCAGGAAGTTAAGTCTTGCCAGAACTCATATCAATATACTCTTCCCCATCAAACCTTATATTCATCTTCTCTAAGCAACCTCAAAGTTACATTCCTAGAGATGTTGTCCTGAAACTTGTTAGTATACATAAGCCCTTTGATGAATAATTCTTTTTCTTTCCACAGCATGGACAGTGCTTCCTACTTGCACCACACTAAGACCTGACCATAGTTTTTATTAAAGACTGGGGGTTAAAAAAAAAAAATAAAGACTGGGAGTTGACAAACTAGGGCCCATGGGCTCGACACTATTATAAAACTATTGTAAAATTAAGGAACACAATCACACTCATTTATTTGTATATTGTCTATGGCTATTTTCATGCTAGTCACAGGGTTGAATAGTAGAAATGGAGACCATTTGGCCTAAAAACCATAAAGCATTTATTATCTCACTCTAAAAGAAAATTTGCCAATTCCTGATCTAGGACAGTTTTGCTCAATAGACCGTCCTCTGATGATAGAAATATATTATCTGTACTGTCCAACATGGTAGCCACTAGTACCATATAGTTATTGAGAACTTGAAATATGGCTAGTGTGACTAAGAAAAAAATTATTGATTTTATTTCATTTTAACTGATTTATAGTTGCATGTTTCCAGTGGCTATTGAGTTGGACAACACAGCTGTAGAACCAATAAAGGAATTTGGGAAGGGGGAGAGATCTGAGGAAGACAAATATATCTTGAGGTCATCCATCTCAGTAAGGATTTTGTATAATCGGCAGAAAAGATTGGAAGAATGTCTTTTAGCCAAGGGGAGAGGATCATCCCTGCTGGTTAGGGATCAGAGGATTCTGGGGGTTGACGGCACAGAAACACATCCACTTAGAAGTCCTCATCTTAGGTTTCAAGGTCTTGATTTTAGTGTAGGAGATACTGACTCTGTGAATTCAGTCTCATTGAAGAGTTTTACCAGTTTTATATTTAAGTCTTGGGTTTGATTATTCGTATAGCCTTCTGAAAACAGGAGATGAGGGTCTCTAAATACCACACTGAGGCATTCTGGTTTTCATACCATGCCAACCATGTCAACAAAAATTGACAGATTTTTGTTGTTGAGATGTAGTTGACACACAAAGTTGCATTAGTTTCGGATGTGCAACACAGTGATTCAACAAGTTGATAGGTTATGCTATCTACACTCTCTATGAGGCTAGCTACCATCCTGAGTTGATAGACTGTCGACCTCTTTTATTTTCTTTTTTCTGTGGATGTCAACAACCACCAACTAATTCTCAATCTTTATAATTTCCCATATTCTATATCTTACAAGTATTAGAGCTATTGAATAAGTCAGTACATCCTCTTCCACACATTCTCCCTCTGAAACCATTATAGGTGAAATCTAATGATTAGGTGAATCTAATGAAATCTATGATATGCCACGCTAGAGATAATCATTGCTTCACTTTTCAGTAATGGGTGCCAACCCATTTATTTTATCACTATCTCATTTTGAGTATCTGCTTCTTATAGCTACTCTTGGTAGCAACTTTTGTATGTTGCGTGCTTCCAGAAAGAGAAGCTGAGACAAGGATATGGTTTATGAGGGATGATTTTAAGGGAGAGGGATCACAGAGTGGGAAAGCAAGACAGGAAAGAGTTAAAAGACAACATAAGTATGTGAATAAGCAGGTTTTCCTGGAGGGAAATGGGGCTCATTTCGGCTGAGACCCCTGGGAAACAGTGTGGAACATACCTCAGACTTGTCTTATATTACTGAGAGATATTCCCAGCATGTCAATTCTCTGGCACTTTTCACTTGCCCTGCACATTAGATGAGATGAAACTCTCAGGTTTTCTGAGGGGTACCCGGGTGGCTCAGTCAGTTTAGCTTCTGCCTTCAGCTCAGGTCATGATCTCAGGGGCCTGGGATTGAGCCCCATGTTGGGCTCCCCGCTCAGCAGGGAGTCTGCTTCTCCCTCTCCCTCTGTCTCTCTCTCTCTGCCCCTGTCGCACCCCTCCCCTTCAACTCATGCTCTCTCACTTTTTTCTCTCAAATAAATAAAATCTTTAAAAAAAAAAAAAAAACCTCTCAGGCCAAGAGTTGCAGGTGCTTGCAGTCTTCATTTTTAGGAATGGTGAATGTTGAAGTGATGTAAGTAGGGCACATCTTGTACAACATGGAATACAGGGACGCCTGGGTGGCTCAGTGGTTGAACGTCTGCCTTTGGCTCAGGGTGTGATCCCAGGTCTGAGGATTGAGTCCCACATTGGGCTCCCTGTGAGGAGCCTGCTTCTCCCTCTGCTTATGTCTCTGCCTCTCTCTCTGTGTCTCTCATGAATAAATAAATAAAAATCTTAAAAAAACAAACAATGTTGAATACACAAAAAACTCATGAGTCCATGAAGAATGTTGGCCAAAGTAATCAAAGCAAAATAAAAAAGAAACACACACATGCACACACACACACAAAATCCTTAGTCCTCATTGGAAGTAACCAGTATACAATACTTAACCCTGATAATTGGCAATTAGAGAGGAAAAATTAGGCATTGAACCTAACTTTCCTGTATGAACTGTGTTGCAGAATAATTAGATATGTTCAATGAGGGAAAATTCTCTTCTTTGAAGAAAAATTTCATGTTTCACCATTGTTTTGTCAGGCTAAAATAACACAAAGTCATTGATTTGCTTTAATATATTTCAGAATAGAAAGAAAGGGATAGATGAAACGAATGGGAGAACTCTTGATAAACATTGAATCTACATTAGATCTGCTATGTGGGGAGGTTTACTCTATTATTTCTCTTTCTGGTTTTTTACTGAGAAAGAGAGACAGAGTCTTTTCCTTTTCTTATTCCCTCCAGCACTATCATTAGCCTTGGGTTGCATACACATTCTTATAAACGTGATTACCCATTATTAAGATAAACAAAGCACTAACTAATGCAGTTGAACAGCAAGCAACAGTTTTCTTTCTAAGATGCAAGTTCCAAATCATGATGCCTGTTCCTGCTGTGATCACATTATAACCTTAAATTTTCCCTAATGAATTGATCCACTTATACATAGCCAGTGCTTGTTATGAAATCTTGCGTGCATACACACTTTATAGGTTTGTTGTGTGGATTTTAAAAAATGATGAATGTGGGGCTCCCATCAGAGTGTCTGGCACATGGGGAAGGAAATGAGTGTAGACACATTTCCCACCTCCTCCCCTTCCCATATCTAAATAGGAAAGGCTCCTTTTAGTTCCTTCCAAATGTAAATATATTACCTGAGAAGGGTACTAAGTTAACTCATTAGCACCTCCTAACACTTGAGCAGAGTTTACTTTATCAGATTAACTACAGAAAACAAGGTCCTGAGGCAATGGAACTTCAGATGCATGGATGTTGACAGGGACAAGGTAGTATGGAAAGTAAATAAATAAAATTCTATTTTACCTTTGTTTGCGGATACACACATTCTGGGTTGCTTTTGTTTTGAATCTTACCTGATCCTCACAGACCTCACTAAATTCAACACAGGAGACTCAATAAGCATCAAGCATAGACCTAGCCTTAAAGAGCTAATAAATGGCAGAGCAACAATCGGTACTTGGACCTTCTAACTCTGAAGTGCAAAGAAGGCCTGGACATCTGGAGCCCAGAATGAGAAAACTGAGGAACACAGAATAGCAGAGGAAGAAGAGACAAAAGGTGGGTTATTTGCCCCCTTCATAAAGGGATCCCCTTAGGCTCCCTACTGTGCATAAGATTTCAGTTTCTATATTTGTCCTCATCTTATCTACACTGAATCATGTGCAGGGCAGTTTTCTTGGTGACCTGTAACAGCCTCAAGTTGCATTCACAAATACCTTCCCCAGAATATTCATGGCTGTGTTGTTTTACCCACAGCTAAAAGCAAAATAAGATATATCAACATTCCTGGAAAGCATTCTTCAAATTATACCTACAGATTATGTTCTGATTTGAGAAAATTCTAGCTTCATTTTTCCTATTCTTGACTACATACGTAACATTAAAAAAAACTATTGATAATTACCCCTGTTTTAGGTATTTGAAACTCAGGGCATGGTGAATTTTAATGGCAAAAGATAGACTGTTTTTACATTCTTCCCCATGGAAAATACTCTTTAAAAAGAAGATTCTTATAGAGTTTGCTGGTTCTACAAGTTGTACATATCTATAGCTTTCAGCATTAGAGATTCAAACATTAGAGTAGTATATAAATGAGACAGTGACATTCCCCCCATAATCCTGTTCTTCAGCATGAACCATAGTGAATAGCTGGGCAGCTCTTCTTTCAGACTTTTTATTTTACAGAGTTTACAAAGCACTTTCACATACTTCATTTCATTGAAACCTCACAACAGCAGTATTCAATTATAAATGTGAGATTGGGGAAATTGTTTTCCAGTGAACTTTAATAACCTTCTCACAAAGGGAGCTACCATGACTGACTACCTTCTATTCACATTTTTGCAAACCCAGGCCAGGATTGATTCACTGTGACCTTTCCTGCTCAATTCATATAGCAAAGAGCAGACTGGGCTGTGGAGAGCAGAATCAATCCAGAATCTGCTAAGCATTTTGGTTCTATCAGCCACAGCCCTAGCTAAACACAGAACATTTGCATGGGTAATAGATAAAGATGGAGCGGTCTTCCAAAACACTATAAAGGATGCTTCTTCAAGATCACTAACAAAGAAAAATGTGGGGCTAGCTGGTCCAAACTCCGGTATAAAATTGAGTTCAAATTAGAGTAAATTGTGGTATTTCCTCCTATAGAAGTGGGTAGAGATAGACTGAATGCACCAATTACTACTGGAGATAAAGTAGCAGCTCTCAAATTAATGGAATAAAACAAGTCCCCCAGGCTAACAGCATAGTCTTGGGGTTAGCTGCTTAATTAGTGGGCTCTTTGTTCTAATAGATCTTTTAGATAAGATCTTGAAATCAAGTCAGATGGGGGGAGGAGGGAGTTAGAGAGAGCTTGGAGTCTTAGGTGAACCTGGTTACCATATTTTTAAACTAGACTAATGGAAAGATAAGGACCTCAATTCCGAAGAGCCAAATCAACCTTATCTCTTGAATTAGTTTGTGTATAATGAGCTATTTATTTTGGCCTGGAAAGTTGCTTCAATGAACCCATTATGATGGCCAAGCATTAACCATGATTAAATTTCCCTCCAAGGACAACTGAAGGATAGTTAACATCTTTATCTTCCTCCAGTTTCCAAATCATGAGCAAAAATATTTCCAAGGTAAAATCTTTATGATTGTGGCTTTAACACTCAGTGCTTACATGCTTCTCTTAAACCCTTGGTCACAACCTGTAGCAGGAGGAAGTGGTGACACAGTGGATTTGATTTCCACTGAAACAAAGAGCAACAAGTCTCCGAGCTCCCTGGCCCCTGTGCAAAATGCAGAATGACTTACAGTAGTGTGACCTAGCTTAAAATGTTGTAATGGCCTTGATAGTGATTCATGTCCACACAAAACAAACAGCTATCTTTCTAAATCTTCACAGCCTAGGCGGGGCCTCCACCACAGAGCTGCCTTTAGTCAGCTCTGCTGGCTTTGATGATGAGGCTCTGGCAGCCAGTCTAAGAGAAAAAGGGACATTCAGGGAATTTTAAGTGGTTTTGGATCAGCAGTTGTCATGTACAATTGATGTTCATTTATATTTTACTAGCCAAAATCTAATGCTGCCCAAAATTGGGAAAGAAATATTTCAAATACTAATCAGGTCCAATCCTGCTTTAATGTAAAAAATGAGCTGTCCTACCTTTTTTCAATCCTAGTCTCAGAAGGGAGATTTAATGTTTCCTGACAGTGCTTTAAATACTTTGCTGTTCAGACTTCAATGAATCCACAATAATTATATCAGTTAAACCAGCTTGGTTTTTCCAAAGCTGTTTCAAGCTTAGGGTGCTTTTGAACTCCTTATCATGGCATTCATCCTTTGATACCAGGTTTAATAGAAGAAGGGCTAATACTCAGATGGATCACCACTTAACTATTTAACCCATTTACCTATGTTGTTTTTGTTTTTGTCTTTGTTTTTTGTTTAGTCTATCAACTCTGTATTCTACAGTTTCCCAGCCTCTTCCCTTCCAGGAAGCTTAATTGCACAGAATATAGGAACCATATGCTATTCCCAGTGGAGAGTTTCAGGGAAGGCCCAGTGGTTTTTAATTCCCAGAAGATCAAGCAATAAAGACTTCAGCAGATTATCATTAAGAATTGACTTAACATTTAGCATCTAACTAAGCCTTTTGTAAGAGCTTTTATGTTGTCGTTTCTATGAAGGAGGTTAAAAAATTATCTTTTTCACAGATAAAGTGTGAATTATCACTATACCATTGTTTTAGGAAAAAAAGTACCAGCATCTCTAGGTGGAAATTAGTTCTATCCATCCCTCACCACTCCCTCAAGATGTCTAACAATTTCATCATAATTTTGGCTTCAATCAACGTTCATTCTTACTGAACCACACTTTCCCATAAAATGAGATCTTCTCAATCTGTTGTACTGGCAATCTCTAGCCTTCACCTCTACAACAACTGAACAAACAAAAGAGCACATTTGAGAACGATTTTCCTTCAGAAGAGCGGCCAAAGTGTGCTAAATACATTTATGTAAGGCCATAAAGCAAGTGTAGGAAGCAGAAGGCTTCTTCTCCATGTGAGTGGAGCAGTGAGCCTAGCTTCCTGAAGAAGCGTGGAAATGGTAGCGGTAGACCCTCTATTTCTTCAGACAACCAATGAATTTCCACAGGAGAATCTGTCTTAGCATCTTTGAAAGTGTAAACAACAGCACAATCAACCAGTGATCACATGTGGGAACTCTTTCATTGTTTTTCCATAAACAATTTTCCTATATAAAAATATAGGAATGTGGAGTGGGTGGAGTGGGTGCTTACTAATAACAAAAGAAATTATCAAAAGGATGCATATAAATGGTTATAAACTTGGAAGAGATCTTGCAAAACACAAACATTGCAGGGTCAAAGTATAGGAGAGATGATAGCAAACAAGGTTTGCTTTGAACTTCTCATCCAACATTTATCATGTTTTCTCTTAATTTTCTAATAACCAATTATGTATTATTTTGCATGTGACTCTTATACAACCAAACTTTCATAATTTGATGCTCTGTTCTTTAATCCTGCCATATCCATTCATATGATGCTCCAAAATTAATGTCAGCAACTAAATTTGTTATTTTCACTTTAAGTGGGAAACCTACCTTTTGATATTAATAGGCTGATTTAGAGAAGGTTATTTCTTAAGGCAACGAGTTTGGACTAGTTGTAGGATTATTGCTAAGCTGGGATATTATACTGGCAAAACTTTCTAATTTGGGTGTCAGAAGAAACAATGTAGTTCTAATTTTGCCTTTTATTAATTACATGGGCTAATAAATAGGGTGCAATTTAAACTCCCCACATATACCATAATAGGAAGTATATGTGTATGTCAGTTAGATTCAGCTACAGCATAATGGTGGTCATTTGCCCTAATTACAAATCCACACCCTAGGAGTCATCAACTAGTCTTCTAATCAACTAGTCCAACCAGCCTCCAGAGGTGCTTTCTAGCCAAAATTCAGCTATCTTAATCTTCTAAAAACACCGCCTGAATATCCTTAATTAGTATAATTTCTGTTAGTAATGCCTTTTCATTGGTAAAATTAATGTGTGTCAATTAGCATTATTGTTACAAATGGGTGAGAGTGGTGGAAATGGAGATATTAAAGAGACATGGATTGTATAAAATATCCTAGAGACTTTTCCTTGGCTGTATAAACAGAGTAAGAATCTAGAAACTCTGTGCCCTGTACTGTATTAGGGATATTGTTTCCTAACTTGTCCTGTGCCTAGCCATTGACTCAACCCTCAGTCCACTGCTGGCCTGATAGCTACTAAATCAGTTTACAAACTTCTATGTTATGTTATATAAGCTGTTTTGTGCCTATTTCCTAATAAATGTTTAATATACATCTTTATGTGTGGAAGATAGTTACTCCTCATTCATCTCTAATTTTTGATGGTTCTCATTATTCACAAAATAACTTTTGCAATATTGCCCTTCACTCAGCATTGATTTCTCTTTAGCCCTGTGCCAGATATTTGTAATGTCACCCAGGTGACCGTAGGCAATTAGGAGGTAATAAACTCCTAGATCTCCAGGCTATAAACTCAGAGGGATTCAGTGGGATTCAGTGCATGCATAGGGCTCTCTGGGTTAGCAGTCCCTCCCTTCAGGACTCTATGGTTTGATCTGACAGTTGCCTAGTCCTTGCCCTAAGTCCCAGAAGCAGTTAAGATTTCTCCAATTCCCTCCAGGGTCTTCAGTTCCCTGGAGTCTTGATCAATACTTCCCATAGACTTTCTACCACAGGCCATGGTATTTGCTATTTGCCAACTTTTGCTATTTGTCCATAAGAATAGAACACAGGGCAGGGTAGGGAATGCTTGGGTGGCTCAGTCAGTTAAGCATCCAACTCTTTAAAAAAAAAAAAAAGATTTTATTTATTTTAAGATTTATTTACTTGAGGGAGAGAGAGAGAGCAAGTGAGAGAGAGAGAGAGAGAGAGAGAGAGAGAGAGCATGAGCAGAGGGTGAAGGAAAAGGAGAAACAATTACCCCACTGAGCAGAAAGCCTCACTTATCAGATGAGGAAACCAAGCCCTGGAGAAGTTAAGGGGCTTGCTTAGAGTCACACAGATTATAAGAAGTGAAGCTTGAGCTTAACTCAGTTCTGTGTGAATCCTTAGCTCTTGACTGCTCTACTACACAGCTTCTGCAAATTCCTTCACTCAAACTGTGAGCACTGTCACCATCATACTAGGATAGGCACCGAAAGAACTAGCCAATGGTTAAATACCAAGAAGGCAGCTAAGAAGGAGTAAACAGAGGAGGATCCCTGAGAACGGAAACAGAAGATTTAAGAAATAGCAAGACAATGAGTAAGGTCCAAGCTGGTCTTAGCTGTGTACCACACTATGCACTTAATGTTTTTCCCAGACACAAAGGGCCTCTTTTTCTACATCAATGTGTATTTTTGATGAAGTCACAGGGAAATATCTATCACAGAAGATGACCATTGCCAATTGCCTATCCAATAACGATTCTCCATTCATTACTCATGGAACCCCCATTTTACTAAGGGTAACATCAGACTCAGTTAAAATGGCTCACTTCTACAGACTTCCCTGCCTTTATGGGGTGGTCATATGGCACAAGGCTGGCTAATGTAAGAATAGCAGTCTTTTGGCGAAGGTTTCCTGAAAAGTTATGTTTATTGTTGAAAAAATACAAGCTTGTGCTTACTTTGGCAGTATTTATACTAAACTTGAAATGATACAGAAATTAGCATGTCTCTTGCACAAGGATGACCTGCATATCTCTGAAGCACTCAATATTTTTGCATAGTTCCCAGAGGTCACTTGACGCTTTGCTGGTTAATACCAAGAAAACTACATGAGTCAAAGCACAGCATATGGCGTCCAATGTTGAAATTGTGATTTTTCCCTACAAGGAGAGAGGGGGAAGGAGAGAGGGAGGAAGTGTGACAAGCTCAGCTCACTCATTATTTGCCCTTTATTCATTCTTCTTCTGGCCTGGAATCCAGTTATGATGTCAAATAGGACAGCAGCTATCTTATCAGCATGAAGATTATAGTCTCACACTAAGGATGGCACAGTGGAGAGATAACAACTGCTTAGAGGCTGATCCCTGATAACATTCTAGAGCCTCCATACCAACCTAAACTTGCCTATTTCTGGATTTGTGATGATTTATGAAAAATAAACTAGTTAAGCTGCTCTTATATTATTGTTGTTGTTACATAAAGCTGAAAATAATACCCACTGACAGAGATGACCATGTTATTCTCGCCTTCAGTTTCATTTACTTTTAGTTTACTACCAAAGTCATCTCCAGCTAAAGCATATCATTGTCTTTGCCCCAGCTTTGACTGCATGGGGGATCAGGTGCTCCTTTCTTTGCACTAAAGAAGGGCTTAGAGTAATAAAGTGATATTGTACAAAGAACAGAGGCTTTGGCAAATCTAATCTCCATGGCAATTTTACTCACTCTCTCTGAACTTCAGCTTTTTTTTTTATCTTTACAATGAAGACTCTTCTATCTACTTTAAATATTTACGGAGAGGTGTGTGAAATGCCTAATTCAAGTGGTACATATGTGTATGGTTATCTTTATTATGAATTCCTCTTTCTCACTAATACAGATGGAAAAAATTATCTTACCCTCTCCTCCTCTGTTCTCAACGGATCCATCATCTTCTTGTTATAAGGTTCTTCAGAAAAATAGCTGCCCCTAGAATTTGGTCTTGGTTTTCATTTATGCATATTTTGTGTGATTAAAAGACATGGCTGGAAAAGGAAGTGGGGAGAAGAAAAAGAGTAGGACCCTAGGCACGCACGGATGACTCTGCTGTCGGGCAGAGGAAAACCTACGAGAAGATAGCAGGCAAACCTTTCCCTTCCCCAGAACTTCCTTTCTTCCCCAAGTGAAGTTGGAGACCCAAGGTTGGGACCATAGACTTTAGGTTCACAAAGTCTATCTACATATTTAATTAGTTTTTCTTGAGAGCCAAGTCTTCTGAGATGTGCTCTTGGAATAAAGTCATAATCATCTATAGTACATATTTATAATACACACACATATAGATATACGACATACATATTTATATATAACATTAGAGTCTGTTACTATGGCAACTATTGCAGTACTAACAAATTAAGCATTGTGACTCCACTGTAATAAGAAAAAAGAAATTCAAATGAAACACCACCAAGCATTTGTTTAAGCACAAATACCGTTAGTAATTAAATACACAGAAACAATACAGAAAACCACAAATTAATGTGTAGAAGCCTTTTCTAGTATGAAAACCGGCTTTGCTGTTGTTTTCCATTTTCCATTGCGTTACATGATACATCTTTATAAATTAAGCTCAGCACTGGGTTAACAAGAACAGATCTACTGCATTGGAGCTCTCACACACCAAAAAGCTCAGCTTTCCTTCTAGTTACACCTTCCACAATCAGTGAGAAAGATTTTATGGCTCTTTTTATTCATCAAAAAGAGGACTTTAAAAAAGAAAGCTCAAATGTGAAGTTGGTCTTACATCCCCTGTTTCATTCAGACAACATGTAGAACTACCCCTGGGGTTTTGAATACATTAACATCCTTTCACAATTAACCCTAATAGGACAAGTGTAGCATTTTTCCAAGCAGATATATTCAAGGCTGAAAAATACATAGTGTTTAAATAGATCTCATTATATCAGCTACACCAAATCTCTCCTCTTTATATACAGAGGATTGTACCTCTTTTCACTGTCATGCAACATTAAAATAGGAAGGCATACACAAGGATGACATGGATTTGACAAAAAATTAATGATTTGTACATCACTTTAATGCTTCAAATCTGCAATTCATGTATGCTAATTAGTTCATAATGGGCTGTTGAAGAACAGAACTGTCATCCTGCTGCTTCCCGGGTTTCTGGAAGCTCTGATTCAGCACAGACTTGCCCGGTTGCCTGCTGGATTCTGGGCTGTAACCCGGCAGATCTATGAGAGCATTTCTCCCCACATACACAATTGTTTCTTGGATGTGGTGCTTTAATCTATCAGAGTTACGATGGCATATCTCAAATAAGTGGTTCCTGGGTGCTGCGATACACACCGGGAGCAGTAGCATGGCACCACTATATCCAAATGATTGATTCCTGGGTTTTAGGCTGTCAGGCTATACCTCAGAGGGCAGCTGTCAGCTTCCTAAATGGATGAAGTTGTATTATGCAGCACATTTTGAAAATGTATGTACAACTTTTTTAAAAAATTTATTTACAGATTAAAAAGGCTGTAAAACTTTGAGAGAGGAAACAAAGGGGGTACAGAGATCAGATATCTCCCCTTATTGGAAAATCATGTCTATCTCCCCAGTGCAAGAAAAGCAGCTACCGAGTCCCTTTTTCCTTTGGTCTTTGTGCTGCTGAGGTGGAGCCAGACTGTCACAACTGCAGGAGAGTGTGAGGCTGAACTGCTTCAGGAACCAAATGTAAATACCAGGACTTGCTGGAAGCTGCGAGATTTGAAAACAAGTTGCTCTGTTTTTACTGGAGAGAAAACTGATTTTCCCTGATCTCATGATAGAGGCTTAACCCAATGTGTTTCTCATATCACACCTGCTGATCTGTACACTCAGCTGCTGCGCATGTCCAGACAGGAGACTACACAAAAGAAAGAAGCACTAAATTTGTTTCCAGGTTTGAAGTATCAGATGCCTGATGGCTGAAATTTTGTCTTGAAGTCTCCGAAGTGAAAATGCATTTAATTAAAATTTTTTTTTATTTGGAAACTCGAACTAGTGGTCATAACTGAGCCACGCCAAGGGGGAAAGATACTCCCAATGCAGATGAGCTATTAAGAGATTTTAGATGATCAAGAATACATACTTCATAAATATGCAAAATAATGATACACTACAAGAGTTTAAAAGTGATCAAGTTAATAAGAATTATTTTATTTATAGTTTCATCTAAGGTCTTTATACAAGCAAGCAGGTAAAAAAGGTACTTATAAGGCTAGGTATTTAATAAATGTTGAATGAATGAAGGATGCTCTTTGAAAAATATTGTGATTTGGAGTGTCTGGCTGCCTCAGTTGGTTGACTGTCTGTCTCTTGATTTCGGCTCAGGGCATGATCTCAGGGTTGTGAGATCAAGCCCCAGGTCAAGTTTTGCATTGGATGTGGAGCCTGCTTGGGATTCTCTCTCTCCCTCTCCCTATGCCCTTCCCCTCACTTGTGATCTAAATAAATAAATAAAATATTTTTTAAAAATGTTATGACTGAAGAAATACATGAAATGATATTCCACCCTTAGAGGCCGCACATGGCTGTCTAGTCAGCACCAGGAAAGCTCACATAGATGCAGACAGTGATGACAACATTTTATCTGCATTAGACATCTGAATAACACTTTCTTGTGAAGGAAACCAAACCACACACTTGAAGCTCCCTCCGCTGGTTGGGTTATTAAAATCTGTAGATTTTGAGTTGTGTATGGTAAATATTTTTTATTAAGATGGAGGTTGGGTCATTTAGTAGATGTATGCTTAGCTTTTTGAGAAAGTGTCAAACTGTTTTCCAAAGTGGTTGTACCATTTAACTTTTCTGCCAACAGCACACGAGAGTGCCTGTTCGTCCACATTCTTGCCAACACCCGAAATCTTTTTCACTTCAGATTATCTAATAGGCATGTAATTAGATCTCGCTATGGTTTTGATCTGCACCTTTCTCATGAGTAATGATGTTCAGCATCTTTTCATGTTCTTATTCGCCATCCAAATATTTTCTTTGGTGAAGAGACTATTCAAATTTTTTAGCTGTGTTTTACTTGTCTGTTTTTTTTTAAATTATTATTGTCATCAAGTTTTGAGAGTTCTTTATATATTCTGGATACAGTCTTTTATCTGATATATAATTTCATACATACATACATATATTCTTTTGGTATCTCCTTTCCTTGATCAGTCTGCTACAAGTTTATCTATTATCTTCTCAAAAAACGGATTTTGTCTTCATTAATTTTTATCCACTCTTTTTCTATTTCCTTGAATTTTGCCCTTATCTTTATTATTTCTTTCCATTTGCTTATTATACATTTCTTTTGCTCTTCTTTATCTACATCTTAAGCTGGATGCTAAAGTTCTTGATTTCAGATAAAAAAGAAATGAAACCATATGCATATGCAAAGACTGTTATACAAATATTTATAGAAGCTTTATTTTTCATAGCCAATACCTGGAAACTACTCAAAGGCTCATCATCATGTGGATTAATTCCTAAATTGTGCTATATTTATTCAATGGACTATTACTTAGCAATAAAAAGAGAAAAAGTGGTACACAAACTGCGTGGCTACATCTGAAAATAACTATACTTTTGAAAGAATCCAGAAAAAAAAGGAAATACTATATGATGTCATTCATACAAAATTATAGAAAATGCAAAGTAATCTCTACTGACATGATAATATGTAGGGAAATCAACCCAATAAAACAGTAAGCAAAATATTTCAATAGCTATTTCATAAAGAAATATATATGTATGGCCAAGAAGCCTATGAAAAGATGAATAACAATATGAGTCGTCTGGGAAATACAAATTAAAACAGCAGTGAGATACCACTACACAGCCACTAGGATGGCTAAAATGAAGAAGTGATAACACAAAACATTGGTGAAGATGTGAAGAAGCTGGAATTTTAATACCTTGCTGGAACAATTGCTGGACTGTAAAATTTGAAAATTTGTTTGACGCTTTCTTCAAAAAGTTGAAGATATGATCCCTGGGACCCAGTAATTTCTCTTCTGAGAATGTACCCTAAAGAACAGAAAGCAAATGTCCACACAATATATGAATATTCATAGCAGCTTTATTCAAGATAGATCAGAACTAAAAATAATCCCTCCCTTGCTCTGGGGACTCCAATTACATATATGTTTGGTATTTAAAGTTGTCTTACTGATGTTCTGCTCATTTTAGTTTTCAATATATTTTTAAAATTCTTTGCAATTATCATTTTAGATAGCTGCCATTGCTATTGTCTTCAAGCTCACTAATCTTTCTTATTCCAATGTTTAATCTGCTGTATTTTTTATATCAAACATTGTAGCTTTCATCTTTAGAAACTCAGTTTGGACCTTTTTTTATATCCTATATGTCTCTAGTCTTCATGTGCAATCTTTCCTCTAGTCTCTTGAACTTATGGAATACTGTCATAAAAACTCTTTTAATGTCTTCTCTACTAATTCTAACATCTCTATAATTCTTAGATCAATTTTCATTGATTGATTCTGTCCTCATTATGGGTCACACTTTCCTGCTTCCAAATGCTAATTGAAAAATGTTAATTCTGTTCACTTCTGAATGGATGTCAGACATTGTAAATTTTACCTTTTGGGTGCAGGGTATTTTTGTATTCTTATAAATATTCTTGAGTTTCTGGGATGCAGTTGCATTACTTAAAACATGTCAACCCTTTCAGAATCTACTTTTAGGCTTATGTTATGTGGAAATAGAGCAGCCTTTATTCAAGGGTTACCTTTGTCTCAATATCAAAGCTTAACCTTCTTAGGACTCTACCCAACACCTCATGAATATTGAGATTTTCTACTCTGCCTGGTGGGAACAGGAATTATTCCTGGCTTTGTGTGAGGTCTTCGTACAGTCTCTCTAATATTTTCATAGTTGTTTCCCTGAACATAGTGTCTTTACAAACATGTGCCGATCAGTACTCAGCTGAAGACTCCAGCAGCACTCTGCAAACTAACCACAGACTCCCTTCTCTCCCCAACTCCAGGAGAACACTACTCTGCTAGGGATCCCACTCTCTGCACCTCAGCCAGAAACTCTCTCCATGCAGCAAACTAGGGCAAGTGTAGGGCTCACTGCATTTATTTCCTATCTCTCAGGGCTCAGTGTGTTTCATTGCCTCATGTCCAAAGTCTTGAAAACCATTGCACCATATATTTTATCTAGTTTTTCTGTTGTTTTAGGAAGGAAGGTAAATCTGGTTCCCGTTATTTAAACATGACTAGAAACAGAAATCCATCTAATCTATCCCACTACTCAATGAGGTCTTTGGACCTCATATGAACAATTTTTAATTTTGAAAAAGTCCATGTTGCTGACTTTTTTCTTTCATCATTAGTTCTTTTTTTTTTTTTTTGTATTGTCTAACATGAAATTTTGCCTATCCCAAGGCTAAGATTTTCTCCTATGTAGTCTTAAAGTTAATTTTTGGGTATAACATGAGGCAAAAGTTCAAGGATTATTTTTTCCTGTGGATATCCAGTTGTTCCACCATACTTGTTGAAAAGACTGTCCTTTCCCACATTGAATAACCCTAGAATCCACGGCCCTCTGCCATATTTGAATGAAATTATGTTTTCACTCTCACCAGTCCCTCCTCCACATTGAACTTCAAAGTCTACTTCTCTACAGCAATTTTCTTTTCCTTTTTTTAAAATCACAAACATTTCTGAGCATATATTTTATACAAGGCACTGTGCTAAGATCTGTGAAGAATACAATAAAGTAAAATATAGTATCTCCTTTTCCAAGAAGCTCTCAATATTAAAAAGAAGTAGGAAGTTACAGATAGTACTTTAGGGTAAAAGAAAGGCCAGGTGGAAAAAAAAAAAAAAAGAAAGGCCAGGTGGTTTATTGAGATGAGTTAAGAAAGAAGAGTCAAATATAAAAATGGCCAAAAACTTCTAGTTGTAAAATGGAAAAGGGTATTATATTAGGCATAGTAACAGCCTCCAGAGATGTCCAAGTCTTAATTACAGCAACTGTGCATATATTACCTTATGTGGCAAAAAGGGGACTTTGCAAATATGAAGGTAAGTGTCTTGAGATGTAGTGATGATCCTGGATTATCTGGGTGGGCCCAGTGTAATCACCAGGGTCCTTATAAGAGAAAGCAGAGAAAGCAGAAGGCAGGAGAGTCAGAGAAGGAAAAATGATGATGGAAACAGGAGTCTCAGTGATGAAATTGCTGGAAGTGGCCATGAGCCAAGGCTGGAAGGCAACCTCTAGAATTTGAAAAAAGTAAGAGACCATATTTCCCCATAGAGTCTCCAAAAGGAACAGAATTCTATTGAAACCTTTATTTTAGTCCAGTGAAGGCCATTTTGGGCTTCTGAGCTTCAGAACTGGAAAGTGATACGTTTGTGTTGTTTTAAACCACTAAGTTTGTGGTAATTTGTCACAGCAGTACTAGGAGAGTAATACAGGTATTGAATAGAAGGTCTACTTTTTGCCTTAGTCCTGAGTGAGGTTGCTAGGGAAGTGAACTTCCCACATGGAGGTTTCCTCATACAGGAGTGATCATCATTTACCTGTTGGTGAATAAAGAACTAAATTCAAAGTGCCTGTTACTTTCTGTCAGCATCTGTTGCTATAAGAAATATTTTGACTCAAAATAAATTTTTAGTCAAAGTTTTCTATATTTGTAGCAAACACTGGCTTCCTGTGAATCAAAAGGAGTTCCCCAGCCCTAGAGGGAACCTAAACTACACAAGGACTAAAGAGAAGAGGGTGGCTTTACAAGACCTAAAATCTGAAATGCTGTCATATTTGTAGCACTCCTAATTGGAAATCCTCCTTCCCTTTGTAAATTTAAGTCTATTATTCAAACTTCCTACTGAAGTCCAGAAACATGAGCCTGAATATTCCCAAATAGAAGATTAGTTGTATATGACTCTTGGCCATATTTCTCTTCAGCTTGATTTCTCTTTGCTTGAAGGAATTTTCTAGTATTTATACAGTGAAGTTCTGGTCATAATCCATGGATACCTTTGTGTCCACATGAGGCTAAGTCAAATGCTTCTTTATTAATGAACATTCTTTAATAACCAGCATAAGTTGTCTATATTAAGACCAAGCAAATGCAAGTCCTTTGCCCAGATCATTACATTGCTCTCAGCAATGGTGGAGACAAAATGCAGAGAGCTGAGCAGTGGCCTTCCTCTCCCTGGTGGGAACAGAGCCGCAGGACACATGGTTGTCACTTTGGGTTGTAAAAGTCCTCTCTGCATGTGGGGATCTGCACAGACAAGCAATGAGCTGAACGTGCACAAGCATTGTGTTGGATGAGAACCTTGCTCCTGGCTAAATAGCAAATAGCAGTGTTCATTGTTGAGGCTAATCCCCACTCACTTGGCCTCTCTGTGAGAAATGAATAATGCTCCACAGCCTCATATGTCCGGGCATCGTGCTGTAAATCCAGGCAAGGCTAGGTGGAGACAATGGGCTTAACTAGATTAGATCGCTCCAATGTATTCATGTGTGGGGGAGGGAACCTTCAAAAGGTCCCTGCAAAGCAAGCCATGGCAAGATTTCAAAACACACCAGGTAAGACAAGAAGATGTTCATGAGCAGAATTAAGTTTGCAGTGTCCTAAATCTCTATGGTGAATTAGCTTATTTTTCAGATGGGTAATGTTTTCACATTCAGATTGTATCTACATAGGATTAAAAAGATGGTAAAACTTAAAAATTCAGATAACCAGTTTTTTCCTTTCTTGACCATATGATATCAAGGAATTGGTTTTAACTTTTTATTTATTTTAGTTGATTAGAAGAATTCACTTATTTCACCTTACCTAAGAAGGTTTCTATTTTGAAATGGGCTTAATGTGCATTTATAGTTTGTCCCCACTTTAAACATATACACACATATTTCGCATACTCTTCTTCCATCTTTTCTTTCAACCTCCTGACCTGGAAGATTCTCAAAGTGAGAGGCTAGGAGTTCTTGGGTGGCTCAGTCGGTTAAGCAACCAACTCTTGATTTCAGCTCAGTTCATGATCTCAGGGTTGTGGAATCGAGCCCCCTGTCAGGGTTGAGTCCTCCACTCCCTCAGGATTGAGCACCACATCTGGTTCCATGCTGTGCGTGGAGCCTGCTTGAGATTCTTGCTCTCTCCTTCTACCCTCCCTTTCTCTCTCTAAAACAAAACAAAAAAAACAAAATTAATGATGAAAGCTAAAACAATATTAGTATAACTGAGCTGTAATTATTCTAAATTTTTTATGCTATCGTTTGGCTCTCAGAATACTGATATCAAATTTTCCACTTGTGACATTGCCAATGAAATGGTGTATAGAGGCTGGGAACAGAGTTTAAAGGAATCTAGCTTGGAGAAATACTACAGAAGCATAAATCTTTTAGAAGCCTGTTGGCCTGGACGATGCATGCTGATTCACGTGAATTGTAGCATTCATGAGGCAGGTGAGAACACTTTTAAAGTAGGAGGAGTTCAAGGGAGTTTGGTCCTAAATGTTAGATAATTAGGCAAAGAGAATTTAATGCAGGAAAAATCTATGAACAAATATAGTGAGTAATGGATTCAAGGTTGTGATGGTTTTTTATTTTTTTATTATTTTTTATTTTTTTAATAATAAATTTATTTTTTTATTGGTGTTCAATTTACCAACATACAGAATAACACCCAGTGCTCATCCCGTCAAGTGCCCCCCTCAGTGCCCGTCACCCATTCACCCCCACCCCCCGCCCTTGATGGTTTTTTAGAACAATTTTGACTTGAGATTAGGTGGTCCAGATACAATTGGCCCCCTTTCCTTGGTGGCTACAGAACAATAAAAGATGTTCTTGTCTTAAATTTGGAAATGAAACTGACAAGTAAGTATTATAAAATCTAAGCCATTTGCATGAAGTAGCTTCAATGCTCTTACTTCACACAATAAATGAATATTTTGTACCTGAAATGTGCAAGACTCCAGGTAGGCAAAGTCCAGTAGAGGACACGACAGACATGGTTATTATCTTCAGTGGAGCTTAAAATGTGAAGAGAAGACAAATGTGATAGACTGAGGAACACCCCCACCTCCAAAGATGTCCACATCCTAATCTCTGGATTTTAATTTATAAAATGTTATCTTACACAGCAAAAAGGACTTTGCAAATGTGATTCAGTTAAGGTTCTTGAGATAGAGATTAGTCTGGTTTATCTAGACGATCCCAGTGTTATTTCCAGGGTCTTTATAAGAGGAAGGCAGGAAGACCAGAGTCAGAATTGTGATAGTCAACCAGAAGTGGAAGCAGACATATCCACTAGCTATGCAGATGGAAGAAGGGGCCACAAGCCCAGAAATGCGGGTGACCTTTAGCAGCTGGAAAAGGCAAGAAAACAGATTCTTCCTGAAAGCCTCCAGACGGACCATGGCTCTGATGACACCTTGATTTGGGGCCAGTGAAATCCAGCTCAGATTTCCAGTCTCCAGAGCTATAACATAAGAAATTTGTGTTGTTTTAAGCCACTACATTTGTGGTGATTTTTTAGAGTAGGAATAGGAAAATAATAAAAATAATACCAACAGAGATGAGCAAATAACCATTCTAAATGCCATTTCATGATCATTGTTGAGGGTGTCTGAGGGAAAGCACAGAAAGCCAGCAGAAACAAAAATTCTCTTTGCCTAATTATCTAACATTTAGGACCAAACTCCCTTGAACTCCTCCTACTCTACTAATCTAAAACAGGACCAGAGCTGACCTCTCTCAACTTCAGCTTCCCTGAAGAAGACAGGAGTAAGTTGACCAGGAGATGATGGGGAGTGAAGTGCTGCACCTAGAACCACCTCGGCAACACCCCCTGCCTGAAGCATTGTGACACACCCAAAAGAAAGACTGAGAGGAGGGAGCTGTAGCATAGGGAGCAAGGGGACAGCCCCAAAGGCTAATCAGGAAGCGAGCTTGGTAGGGTTTGGTGGACTAGAGAGAGTTTAGATTTTGCCCCAAAGGAGGGAGATATTATGACCCTGGATGGTCATAATAAATGGATGCTAAGATCAGATTCAGGTTTTTGAGAGATCACTCTGGCTCTGTGTAGGGAATGGATGTGAGGAAGGAAGAGGGGAAGGGAACATACCAGGTGAAGACTGTTGCGTTGTCAAAGGGAGGAATGATTATGGGTACCAGCATGGTGGTAATGGGAGGAAGGAAGCAGATACATTTCGGAAGTAAAATCAACAGGACTTGGCTATTAGTTGATTTAATCAGTAATTCTTTTTTTTTTTAAATTACTGATAAGTATTTCATTTTATGATTATGTGATAATGCATTTGTCAATTCTCCTATTGATGAACACTTGGGATTTGTCCAATTTGGGGCTATTCTGAGTCATATTGCTATCAATATTCCTGTGTAACTCTTATTATGAACCTATAATTTTACTTCTCTAAGAGTGAAGCTGTGGAGTCAAAGGGGAGGTTTATATTTAACTTTTTAAGAAACTGCCACACTGTTTTCAAAAGTGACTGTGCCATTTCATACTTCCTTTGGTGATTTATTTGGACTGTGTCAGGCATGTTCCCTCAAACTAAAGAAGGATATGCTGAGTTCTTTAAACATTTCCCTATGCTTTGAGTGTTAAGAAAGACAAAGAGGTGAAGATAAGCCCATAGGTCTAGTTGTACATTTCCTAAGCAACAGAATCCCTTGGTTCCTTGGGTAGAAGGTGGAGGGGGGAGTTCCTTAAATTGTCACCAAATCATTCTGGGGAGTGTTTTGCTTGCAAACTTGTCAAGACCATATTTTATCGAAGCAAACAATCAGACTGGATCAGAGACTCAAACTTCAGAAGCTGATCACTCTTAGACTATATCAGATAGGGAAACTGAGGCCCTAAGCTGTTAGGAGAGGCTTGATCACTTAGTCAGTGGAACAGAAGTGTGGTTTTGATCTATGCTATGGTTACCAGGTGTGTGTGTGTGTATGTGCAGCTCTCCCCTTCAGGTCTTCCCTGTTCCCACGTTAACCTCCAAAGTTGCAGGTTTAAACAAAGGCCTCTCCCTCCTCACCACTCATCACTCTCTAAGCAGAATCCTTTCTGTCAATTGTTCCTCAAGTCCTCCCTCCAAAAAGGAAAGTGTTCTAGCTGGGGGTATTATCAGAATGAGGGTTTTGAGCATTAGAGAAGGTGACAACCAGAGAGGACATGGGGATGGATGAACAGGCTGAGTCTTGGACTGTCTCAGGCAAACCAAGATGTACCACCACTGGTTTGGAAAGCCAAACTGACCTACATAGTAAAGCAGCGAAGGAAGAACTATGGACAGAATACTTACCAGACTGACTGAATAATAGAACCCTAAAGCCAAGTAGACTGTGAGTTTTGAGAGAGATTTGAGGAGTCGTCTACAAGAGAATGATGATCTTAAACAGTTTTGACTCATAAGAAAATTGAAGAGGCAAGGAAAGGGTATGTTAAAAATGTCTTATTGCAGTACGAATGGATTATATGTTCATGATTAGCCTCTTACCTAAGCTATAGGAAACACTGAGGGTTCCTAGAGGGGAGGTGGGTGAAGGATGGGGTATCTGGGTGGTGAGCATTAAGGAGGGCACTTGACGTAGTGAGCACCAGGTGTTAGTGATGAATGGCTAAACTCTACCTCGGAAACTAATAATATATTATTTATTAACTCATTGATTTTAAATTTTAAAAAGTCCTTGGATTTAGAAAAAAGGGTTCAATGGTGACTCCCACACCCACCAAAGGATGTGTCCACCCAAAACCTCCAGGCTGAACTTTATTTTGAAAAGGAGACTTTACAGATGTAATGAGTCAAAGATCTCAAGATAAAATCATCCCAGATTATCCAGGTGGGCCCCAATCCTATGACAAGCATCCCTGCAAAAAAAAGGCAGAGGGAGAGGAGGAGGCCGTGTGAGGACAGGGGCAGAAATTGGAGTTCTGCAGCTATAAGCTAAGAGACACCTGGAGAGACACCAGAAGCCAGAAGAAGTAAGAAAGCATTTTCCTTTTGACCCTCCAGAGGCCGTTTGATCCTGCCAACATACTGATTGCAGACTTCTAGCCCCCCAAGTAGTGAGAGAATACATTTCTGTTGTTTTAGGCCACTGAGTTTGGGGTTACTTGTTATACAGCCACAGGGAATTAACATAGGGTAGAAGGGAGGTTCTTGTTCAGCAGGCCTGGGGGTGAGGTGGAGGGAGGCAAGGCATATGTAAGTGTGGAAAGAAGGAGCTGGGTATGAATGGCTGTGAACTTCTCCTAAGTCCAGGAGCAATAGAATCTAAGGGCGAGATGTGGCGGGGAGCACAATGAGTCCATGTAGCCAGCTCCTCATCTAGGGTCACAGCTGGGGAACCCCCAGGACAGATTTCTCATGCTGCTTTTATATTATCCACCCAGTTTGAAAACAAAATCCAGTTAGAGATTGGGAGAAAACGACTTCCTCCATCTCTCCTGCAGGTTCCATAAATACATGCAACTTCTGTATTTAGTTCAGGCTCATTACCAGTAGAGAAGCCACACAATTCAGTTCTTTTAATCATTTTTCTCATTATTTTTTGTTCTCTGTTTTAGTTGTCTCATATTTCTTCACTTCTGTCAACCAGTCCCTTGGTTATACATTTTTCTTGTCATTCGTCTTAGAAAAACAAAACTAAACAGCATAATTAGTAGTGCCTGTATGAGAGATGTGACTTTTTAGGGGGAAAAAAGTTGCTATTAATTGCTGATTCACATTGTAAACATCTTCAGCTCCTCTGAGTGTACTGAATTTCTGGTTCCCACAGGGCATTTCATGGGGTCCACAGGGCTCTGACTGTCAAGAAATGGTGATTCAGGCATGACTGTACAGAGCGATCTGGATGCAGAGATGCATGGCCAAGACTAGGGTCACATCACACCAGTGTTTGTGTTGAGAAGAGAAGCCCATTCTCAGCTAAAGCTCCACAAAAGTAGGTGTCTGGGTTTTAAAAGGAGAACATTTAATCCAATATATATTTGAAATACAGTTTCTTTAATCAAGCAGCACTTCATGTTTGTGGATGATTCTCCTCTGTAGAGCTTAAGGATGCAAACCAAACCTCCCTACACCTGATTCTTGAACATCACCCCCCAGCATCAGGGGATTAAACTGCTAAATTTGATTTAAGTTTAAAATTAGGGCAAGAATTAGAAGAGGCAGTGTAAGGCAGTGGCTAAGAGCCTGAGCTTTCGGTTGAGATAGATCTAGGTTTTCAAGTGCAAGCGTGCAAGCATCAAATGAGAAATATATCCAAATACTAGGTACAACACAACCGCTCATTAAGTATATTAATTTTAATAGTACTGGGTAGGGTTACTCCAAAGCAGGGTGTGGAAGGGAGGGCCACTCCTTTTCTCCTTTTGGAGTCCTTCTCAAAGTCTATGGTTTCAATGGTTCAGAAAAATTGGAGTGAGGTCTCAGCAGTGCTTCCTGGGCTCTCCACTGCAGTCCTTACCACTCACCTGGAGGCATATGGTCTGCCTCCCCTGCGCCAGCACTGGGCTGTGAAGCTCTTAGCGGAGATTCCTGAGTGTGGCATGCAATGTCCAGCCTCTCCAGGGACACATGCAGCCAGCCCTATTCTGGTCCCTCCTACCCTAGTAAAGACCCCTCGCCTTCTCAGGGCCCAGAACAGCCCAGCCTCCTGCCTTTGGATTAGGTCACCTTAACTCTGAGAAACATATTGGGACAATCCAGCCCTGGAGCATCAGGGACCTAGACTTTGGGGAATGAAAGCTTCTCAATTCTCTCCCAGATTGAGGGAAGTGTAAACAACTGGGTACAAATCTCAATCCACGTTTCCAAGAGGAATAAAGAGAAAATGCCCCCTTACTCTTTCTCAGATGACCTATAACAAGAAAACACAACTTGATTAGTGTTTTGTCCTGACACATGAGCAGCCCAATCTTCACGGGAGGGACAGCTTTGTGAAGTACTCATAAGCCTGGAGTAGTGAGCCACACTAGTGGGTTCAGGTCCTACTCCTCTACTTACTGGAAGTCTGTTCTTAGAGCTCGAGTTGCCAGATAAAATGCAGGATGCCAAATCAAATTTGAGTGCCCAATAGATATTTTTTTTAGTGTACATATGTCCCATATATCTCATGCAATATTTGATTAGCAAAAATTTGTGAGGCTGTGATATATGGGACATACGTATACTAAAAGATTATCATCTGTTATTCTGAAGTTCAAATTTAACTGGGCATCCTGTATTTTTACTTACTAATCTGGCAACTCTATCTTGGATAAGGCCCTTGACCCCTCTGAACCTCAATTTCCTCATCTGCAAAAATGGAGATGAAAATAGTATTGTCTTCTGAGTATCCCTCTCACAGAGTTGTTACAAGAATTCAATGAGTTAATATTTGTAAAATGCTTATAATAGAACTTGGCAGATGACAGGTACTAATAAAGACTTGCTAAGTAAATAAACAATCCAACCAACCTCTTGTCAAGCTGTCTATACATGCTTTACATAAACAACTATCCCTTGTTCTACAAAAACAATATTCACAGTCTCTGAGCAAGCTAGAAAAGGCATGAATCCTGGAAGGCATGGTTCATGGGAGTCATCAGAGGAATGGTCTACTACATCCGTTTTGTAGGTTCTGTAGTACTTCCAAATAATACTCTGCCTCATGTCTACTATTGGGTTGAACACATATTTATTGAACACTTTTAGTATTCAAGACACTATAAAAATTGTCTTTTTATTTGTGAAGGAGGTGCTTGTTTATACCTTTACTTAACGATCTCACACAGTTGAAGCAGAACAAATACATGGGTATACACAAATTCCAGTGGAAGGCATACTATGAACCCTTGCTACTTAAATAACTCTAAAAAGAAGAGGATTTAGTAGAGGGAAAAATTGTTCTAAACTACAGGATTATGAGAGTTTTATGGAAAACTGCCGAGAATGTGCTTTAGAAATTACAAATCAGAACTCCTGGGTGGCTCAGTGGTTGAGCATCTACCTTCGGCTCAGGGTGTGATCCCAGAGTCCTGGGATCACGTTCCGCAACATGTTCCTTGCAGGGAGCCGGCCTCTCCCTCTGCCTGTGTCTCTGCCTCTCTCTCTCTGTGTCTCTCATGAATAAATAAATAAAATATTTTAAAAAATTGTAAACCACAACAAAAAAAAGATGATATAGGGGCACCTGGCTGGATCAGTCAGAAGAGTGTTCAACTCTTGATGATCTCAGGGTTGTGAGCTGGAGTCCAACACTGGATATAGAGATTACTTAAATAAGTAGAACTTTTTAAAAAATAGTTGATATAATCAATGTTGCTATAAAGTTTTTTCTCATTGAAAACTATATTTAGGAGATTCTGCTTCCCCTAGGTCTAGTGTCCAATCTGTTTACATCTTACGAGGATCCTTAAGTCGGTGACTTTGGGCAGTTACCTAAACTCTCTGTACCTCAAAGGCATGACCTTAAAGGGTTTGATAATTTAGTATATTCGAAGTTCTTATAATAGTGCTTAGCATGCAAAAAAAAATGCCCAATAAGTGCTAATCATTGGTGATTATGATGTGCTGAGTAATGCCTCCCCCCAGAGATGTCCTCCTGCATAGGAACCTGCGATTATGTTACCTTACATGGCAAAAAAAAAAAAAAAAAAAAAAGAGTTTGCAGAGGTGATTAAGGAGAAGGCATCTTGGATTATCCAGTGGGCCAGTGAAATCACAAGGATACTTATGAAAGGGAGGCAAGAGGGTCAGAGTCAGAGAAAGTGATGGGGTGATGGAAGCAAAGGTCAGAAAGATGTGGAGTCAGGGACCGAGGAATGCTAGCAGCCTGTAGAAGCTGGAAAAGGCAAGGGACAGAATCTCCCCTAGAGTTTCCAAGAGAAGCACAGCCCTAATAACTCATTTTAGACTTCTAACATCCATAACTATAAAATAGTAAATCCGTGTTGTCTTTATCCACTAAGTTTTTGGTAATTTGGTAATTCAGTACAGCAGCAAATAGAAAGTTAATGCAATAATAATGATGACAATAATCTGAAAGCCAGCACCTACTATACATAATCAAGAAGTAGAACTTAACGAACCAAAGAAATCTATGCTCTCTGGCCCTAGAGAAAGATATCAGGTAGGGAGCCTGATAAAAATGAAGTAATTCTGTGCATCTGATTCAATCAGGCTGTCACTGTTCTTTGCTTTTTAGATTTCAAACATCAAAACAATGCTAACTACTTTGCATTTATATTTTATGACTTGTTTTTGAGAATTTCCATTAATATTTTATCACAAAGTCATGAGTTTTACTTTATTTATTTTTTTTAATTTTTTTTTTTATTTATGATAGTCTCAGAGAGAGAGAGAGAGAGAGAGAGAGGCACAGGCAGAGGGAGAAGCAGGCTCCATGCACCGGGAGCCCGACGTGGGATTCAATCCCGGGTCTCCAGGATCGCGCCCTGAGCCAAAGGCAGGCGCCAAACCGCTGCGCCACCCAGGGATCCCGAGTTTTACTTTAATTATATATTTTGTGAAGTTTTTCAGCATACTTAAGTATGACTTTCTCATGTGTTGGGGCTGTTTTGGGGTTCTTTACCCTTTTAGGTAACACATCCCCAAGAATGCTCTCACAGGCAAAGGGAGGTGTTCAACATTCTGGAATTACTAACAACTCACTTCTGCATGTCACTTCACAGTTTACATAGTTCTTTTGTCAACCTAATCTCACATACAATGTTCCTGTGGGAGGGGCAGTAACTAGCCTTAGGAAGATTAAGAATGAATTATGGAAGTAGCATAGATAGTAAGTAGTGGAGCCAGGTTTTAACACAAGCCTCTTGACTCTCTGGCCACTATCCTCAGAGGTATCGTCAAAAAATTTCAGGAGAAATTTCAGAGATTCGCCTCTTTGGAAAATGAAGCTTCCTATCTCTCCCCACTTCTCCCTCAGTGCTCCTTGATGTTGGAAGGGCCTAAAATGTTCCAGATGTGCAGATACATGCATGACATGCAATACAGCTGTCATGGCAAGTCCAAGTTTAAATACTGGCCCATTAACACATGTGTATTCCCTTGATCAAAAGCAAGGCATTGGGGATTGAGTGCTAAATATTTTTAACACTGTCAATAGAAGACACATTTCTTCAGAATTTGGAGATATGAGTGAGGGCTGTGGAATGAGGGAAAATAATATGACTTCTTGGCTAACAGTCATTCTTTCAGAAACCATTGTAAGTTCAATTTCAATCTACTAAGCCAAAACTCTAAAATGTTGAATAAGAAACTTGGCTGTGAGGGATGCCTGGTGAGTCAGTCAGTTGAGTGTCTGACTCTTGGTTTTGGCTCAGGTCATGATCTCAGGGTCATGAGATTGAGCCCTGTTTTGGTCTTCTTGCTCAGCAGTGAGTCTGCTTCAGATTCTCTCTCTGTGCCCCTCCCCCTGCTTCCTTGCTCTCTCTCTAAAGGAAAGAAAGAAGAAAGAAAGAAAGAAAGAAAGAAAGAAAGAAAGAAAGAAAGAAAGAAAGAAAGAAAGAAAGAAAGAAAGAAAGAAAGAAAAGAAACTTAGCTGTAGCCTTTCAATATATATCCTAGTAAAGAGAATATGAATTCAGGTCTCAGATCTTTGGATTTGAGAATGAAAGGGAAATCTTGATTACCATTAAGAACACTGTGAGCAATGATGGATATGCTTTGGGATTTTCTATCACAACCCTCACTCAGCCTATCATATTATATCACCTTCGAAAACAATTGTGTAAGTAGGAATTAAACAATAAAGAAATGCAGAGGAGCCTACAGTAACCTTAAATAGACTGTCACAAATAATAAACAGATGCAGAGACATTCCCACCAGAAGAATTAGACACCCTTAAATAATGCTGACAATGAAATCTCATACCCGCCATCAAGCTCTTTCATTGACATGGACCAAATATAACTTCTTCCAATTAAGAATTTCTTTAATACCTAAGTTCCAGCACTTTTAGGGCTGAAATGGGATCATAGAAGGCACCTATGGGAAATAATTTAACCAGCTGGCTGAATACAAAATCAAGATTAATAAAAAACAATCACTTTACTATAAACTGGCAAAAACCAATTTGAAAATACAATGGAAAAAAAATCCCATTCACAACAGGAACCAACAGTATAATACCTAGCAATAAATCTAATAAGAATGTGTAAGACCTATATAAATAAAACTAAAATGCTACTGAAGGATAATGAAAGCTCTGAATATATAGAGAGTTAACGTTATGTTCCTAGATGGAAATGCTGAAATTTTTAAAGATTTCAATTCCTTCCAAATGAATCCATAAATTCAATTTACTCCCAATCAAAATTCTACTGAGTTTTCACAAAACTTGATAAGCTTGTTTTAAAATTCATATTAATATGGATAAAATTAACTATAACCTTTTTAAAAAAAACAAAGTGGCATTACTTTAACAGATTGCAAAACATACTATAAATCTATAACTATTCAAGGTGTGATTTTTAGCATAGAAATGTATTTTTAAAGTCAATGAGACAGTTAAAGACTACAGAAAAAGAACCATGTATCTATAGGAATTCAGTATATGATAAATGGGATATTTAAAATTAATGGATATAGGAACACTTGGGTGGCTCAGTCAGTTAAACATCTGTCTTTGGCTTAGGTCATGATATCAGGGTCCTGGGATTGAGCCCCATATTTAGCCCCCTGCTTAGCAGGAAGCCTGTTTCTCTCTCTCCCTCTGCCTGCCACTTTCCCTGCTTGTGTTCTCTTTCTCTATGTCAAAAAAAATAAATAAAATCTTTTTTAAAAATTAAAAAAATAAAATTAATAAGTTATGAATGCATGTTTAGTAAGTAACAGACACCTGAAAAATAATGGCTTAATCAAACAGGGATTTATTTCCTCACATAAGAAGCAGAGCCTTGGAGATCCACATTCCCTTTAGTTTTCCATTCTAGCTTCCTTATCCCCTCCTTCTTATCATTAAGGTGGTCACCTCTTGGGCAATCTTCTGATCCTCCTGCCCATCCTCTGATCTCATGTCCCTATTTTAAGCAGGAATAAAAAGAAGAAGCGAGGATTAATGGATGTGCCTTGAGATCAGAACTTTTCCAGAAGTCCTGATAGGCTTCTACTTCTATCTCATTGTCAGAACTCTGTCACCAACACTCTAGCTTCAAGGAAGTCTAGGATATACAGGTGCTTATCTGAGCACCATGACACCATGAACAAAAATATCTATTTTCCTTTTCCATAAAGAATAAAGGAAGGTTGGCTAAGCAGATATTTTTTTTAAGATTTTATTTATTTATTCATGAGAGACACACAGAGAGAAGCAGAGACATAAGTAGAGGGAGAAGCAGTCTCTCCGCAGGAGCCTGATATGGGACTCAATCCCCAGACCCAGGATCATGCCCTGAGCTGAAGGCAGACGGTCAACCACTGAGCTACCCAGGTGCCCTGGCTAAGTAGACATTTAAAGGTGTCTGCCCCACAGGGTCAATCTGATGGGTATGAAGCCTATGCAGCCACACAGGACCCCATGCTTGGTTAAATGTTTTATCATAGTCATCTTGAAAGCCTTAATAACTTTATCTTTGAATTTGTGTTTTATAAGTGAGGTCTAATGGGACAACGGACCATGTGCATGAGCCCAGGAGGTATGTGTAATATGCATGTTCATGGTCTCATTGCTCCTTTTTGCACATAACATTCATGGTCTCCAATAAACAAAGAATTCTGATGGACTCATGATTTATGGAAGCTCAGTGAAATTCAAAACCAATACAAAATAAGTATGTTACATCCCTAATAGTAAATAGAGGCACTAACTGCCCTGAGAGGCTGTGCTTTCCGTTCAAATCAGAACTTGCTTCAAATACAGAAAGAAAGTAATGGCATTTTGAGAAAAATCAATAATTTAGATACTCTATCATACCCTTTTTTATGTAGGTTCCATCCCTACGTTTGCCAGTCACCTAAGGTGAAAATAATGATGTAAAGGTAAGATAAACAGGGCAACCTATAATTCCTTTTCCTTCCAGTCATTCCTTACTCCTCAATAAGTTAAAGGTAGAGACTACTGGTAGAATGTATCAAAAAGTGACATTAAAAACAGTTGAATTTGTCTTGTACAGTGTTCTCACTTTTCTAGTAAGAATAAAATGCATATGCAATCTATCCTTGAGGAAGCACAAACATTAGACTTACCAGTCAAAGACTAAATCCTCTATTTTAAATATGCTCAAAGAACTAAATGAAGCCATGTTTAAAGACCTAAAGGAAATTATGAGAATGATGTCTCATCAAATAGAGAATGTAAGTTTAGAAACAGAAAATATAAAGAAGGAACTAAATAGAAATTCTGGAGTTGAAAGGGACAATAACTCAAATAAAAGATTCACTAGATGGGTTCAACAGCAGCCCTGGGCAGGCAAAAGAATCAGTGACCTTGATGTTATGTTAATTGAGATTATCTAGTCTGAAGAAGAGTAGAAGAATGAAATAATTTATCTTTATTAAAAAAACAGAGTCTCAGACACATGTGGAAAATCATTGGGCATACTACCATGTGCATGATAGGAGTCCCTGCAGGAGAGGAAAGAAAGTAGCAGAAAGAATATTTGAGTAATAATGGTTGAAAACTTCCCAAATTTGATGAAAATTATTAACTACATATTTAAGAATTACAATAAACTCCAAGTTGTAGAAACTCAAAGAGATTTACATCATACTCAAACTTTCCAATGCCAAAGGCAAAGAAAAAATTATGAGAGCAGCAAGATAGGAACTTATCATGTAAATAAGATTAACAGTCAATTTTTATCAGAAACCATGGAGGCCAGAAAGTAGTGGGATGATATATTCAAAGTTTTAAAAGAAAAAAAAAATGTGTCAATCAAGAAATCTACATCCTGCAAAGCTATCTTTTGAAGAAGAAATTAAGACATCCCCAGATAAACAGAAACTGAGACAATATTAATGCATTTATTGTCTAATACTTTTTTCCTTCATCTCTAATTTAAAAGATAACTGCATTAAATAATAATTACAAACCTGTGCCAATGAGTACACAATTTATAAAGATGTCATTTTTATAACAATCACAGCACAAAAAAGTTATTTAAAAAATGTTTTATTATACTATTAAAATGAAGCTAGTATTAAACTGAGCTATACTTTAAAAAATTAAGATGTTGGGGCAGCTGAGTGGCTCAGTGGTTTATTTTATTTTATTATTTTTTTTTTTTATTGGTGTTCAATTTACTAACATACAGAATAACACCCAGTGCCCGTCACCCATTCACTCCCACCCCCCGCCCTCCTCCCCTTCTACCACCCCTAGTTCGTTTCCCAGAGTTAGCAGTCTTTATGTTCTGTCTCCCTTTCTGATATTTCCCACACATTTCTTCTCCCTTCCCTTATTTTCCCTTTCACTATTATTTATATTCCCCAAATGCATGAGAACATATAATGTTTGTCCTTCTCCGACTGACTTACTTCACTCAGCATAATACCCTCCAGTTCCATCCACGTTGAAGCAAATGGTGGGTATTTGTCATTTCTAATAGCTGAGTAATATTCCATTGTATACATAAACCACATCTTCTTTATCCATTCATCTTTCGTTGGACACCGAGGCTCCTTCCACAGTTTGGCTATCGTGGCCATTGCTGCTAGAAACATCGGGGTGCAGGTGTCCCAGCGTTTCATTGCATTTGTATCTTTGGGGTAAATCCCCAACAGTGCAATTGCTGGGTCGTAGGGCAGGTATATTTTTAACTGTTTGAGGAACCTCCACACAGTTTTCCACAGTGGCTGCACCAGTTCACATTCCCACCAACAGTGTAAGAGGGTTCCCTTTTCTCCACATCCTCTCCAACATTTGTTGTTTCCTGCCTTGTTAATTTTTCCCATTCTCACTGGTGTGAGGTGGTATCTCATTGTGGTTTTGATTTGTATTTCCCTGATGGCAAGTGATGCAGAGCATTTTCTAATGTGTATGTTGGCCATGTCTATGTCTTCTTCTGTGAGATTTCTGTTCATGTCTTTTGCCCATTTCATGATTGGATTGTTTGTTTCTTTGGTGTTGAGTTTAATAAGTTCTTTATAGATCTTGGAAACTAGCCCTTTATCTGATATGTCATTTGCAAATATCTTCTCCCATTCTGTAGGTTGTCTTTGAGTTTTGTTGACTGTATCCTTTGCTGTGCAAAAGCTTCTTATCTTGATGAAGTCCCAATAGTTCATTTTTGCTTTTGTTTCTTTTGCCTTCGTGGATGTGTCTTGCAAGAAGTTACTATGGCCGAGTTCAAAAAGGGTGTTGCCTGTGTTCTTCTCTAGGATTTTGATGGAATCTTGTCTCACATTTAGATCTTTCATCCATTTTGAGTTTATCTTTGTGTATGGTGAAAGAGAGTGGTCTAGTTTCATTCTTCTGCATGTGGATGTCCAATTTTCCCAGCACCATTTATTGAAGAGACTGTCTTTCTTCCAATGGGTAGTCTTTCCTCCTTTATCGAATATTAGTTGCCCATAAAGTTCAGGGTCCACTTCTGGATTCTCTACTCTGTTCCACTGATCTATGTGTCTGTTTTTGTGCCAGTACCACACTGTCTTGATGACCACAGCTTTGTAGTACAACCTGAAATCTGGCATTGTGATGCCCCCAGATATGGTTTTCTTTTTTAAAATTCCCCTGGCTATTCGGGGTCTTTTCTGATTCCACACAAATCTTAAAATAATTTGTTCTAACTCTCTGAAGAAAGTCCATGGTATTTTGATAGGGATTGCATTAAACGTGTATATTGCCCTGGGTAACATTGACATTTTCACAATATTAATTCTGCCAATCCATGAGCATGGAATATTTTTCCATCTCTTTGTGTCTTCCTCAATTTCTTTCAGAAGTGTTCTATAGTTTTGAGGGTATAGATCCTTTACATCTTTGGTGAGGTTTATTCCTAGGTATCTTATGCTTTTGGGTGCAATTGTAAATGGGATTGACTCCTTAATTTCTCTTTCTTCAGTCTCATTGTTAGTGTATAGAAATGCCACTGACTTCTGGGCATTGATTTTGTATCCTGCCACTCTACCGAATTGCTGTATGAGTTCTAGCAATCTTGGGGTGGAGACTTTTGGGTTTTCTATGTAGAGTATCATGTCATCGGCGAAGAGGGAGAGTTTGACTTCTTCTTTGCCAATTTGAATGCCTTTAATGTCTTTTTGTTGTCTGATTGCTGAGGCTAGGACTTCCAGTACTATGTTGAATAGCAGTGGTGAGAGTGGACATCCCTGTCTTGTTCCTGATCTTAGGGGAAAGGCTCCCAGTGCTTCCCCATTGAGAATGATATTTGCTGTGGGCTTTTCATAGATGGCTTTTAAGATGTCGAGGAATGCTCCCTCTATCCCTACACTCTGAAGAGTTTTGATCAGGAATGGATGCTGTATTTTGTCAAATGCTTTCTCTGCATCCAATGAGAGGATCATATGGTTCTTGGTTTTTCTCTTGCTGATATGATGAATCACATTGATTGTTTTACGGGTGTTGAACCAGCCTTGTGTCCCAGGGATAAATCCTACTTGGTCATGGTGAATAATTTTCTTAATGTACTGTTGGATCCTATTGGCCAGTATCTTGTTGAGAATTTTTGCATCCATGTTCATCAGGGATATTGGTCTGTAATTCTCCTTTTTGGCGGGGTCTTTGTCTGGCTTTGGAATTAAGGTGATGCTGGCTTCATAGAACGAATTTGGAAGTACTCCATCTCTTTCTATCTTTCCAAACAGCTTTAGGAGAATAGGTATGATTTCTTCTTTAAACGTTTGATAAAATTCTCCTGGGAAGCCATCTGGCCCTGGACTCTTGTGTCTTGGGAGGTTTTTGATGACTGCTTCAATTTCCTCCCTGGTTATTGGCCTGTTCAGGTTTTCTATTTCTTCCTGTTCCAGTTTTGGTAGTTTGTGGCTTTCCAGGAATGCGTCCATTTCTTCTAGATTGCCTAATTTATTGGCGTATAGCTGTTCATAATATGTTTTTAAAATCGTTTGTATTTCCTTGGTGTTGGTAGTGATCTCTCCTTTCTCATTCATGATTTTATTAATTTGAGTCTTCTCTCTCTTCTTTTTAATAAGGCTGGCTAATGGTTTATCTATCTTATTAATTCTTTCAAAGAACCAACTCCTGGTTCTGTTGATCTGTTCCACAGTTCTTCTGGTCTCGATTTCGTTGAGTTCTGCTCGAATCTTTAGTAGCTCCCTTCTTCTCTTGGGTGTAGGATCTATTTGCTGTTTTTTCTCTAGCTCCTTTATGTGTAAGGTTAGCTTTTGTATTTGAGTTCTTTCCAGTTTTTGAATGGATGCTTGTATTGCGATGTATTTCCCCCTTAGGACTGCTTTTGCTGCATCCCAAAGATTTTGAACGGTTGTATCTTCATTCTCATTAGTTTCCATGAATCTTTTTAATTCTTCCTTAATTTCCTGGTTGACCCTTTTATCTTTTAGCAGGATGGTCCTTAACCTCCATGTGTTTGAGGTCCTTCCAAACTTCTTGTTGTGATTTAGTTCTAATTTCAAGGCATTATGGTCCGAGAATATGCAGGGGACAATCCCAATCTTTTGGTATCGGTTCAGACCCGATTTGTGACCCAATATGTGGTCTATTCTGGAGAAAGTTCCATGTGCGCTTGAGAAGAATGTGTATTCAGTTGAGTTTGGATGTAAAGTTCTGTAGATATCTGTGAAATCCATCTGGTCCAGTGTATCATTTAAAGCTCTCGTTTCTTTGGAGATGTTTTGCTTAGAAGACCTATCGAGTATAGAAAGAGCTAGATTGAAGTCACCAAGTATAAGTGTATTATTATCTAAGTATTTCTTCACTTTGGTTAATAATTGATTTATATATTTGGCAGCTCCCACATTTGGAGCATATATATTGAGGATTGTTAAGTCCTCTTGTTGAATAGATCCTTTAAGTATGATATAGTGTCCCTCTTCATCTCTCACTACAGTCTTTGGGGTAAATTTTAGTTTATCTGATATAAGGATGGCTACCCCTGCTTTCTTTTGAGGACCATTCGAATGGTAAATGGTTCTCCAACCTTTTATTTTCAGGCTGTAGGTGTCCTTCTGTCTAAAATGAGTCTCTTGTAGACAGCAAATAGATGGGTCCTGCTTTTTTATCCAGTCTGAAACCCTGCGCCTTTTGATGGGGTCATTAAGCCCGTTCACATTCAGAGTTACTATTGAGAGATATGAGTTTAGTGTCATCATGATATCTATTCAGTCTTTGTTTTTGTGGACTGTTCCACTGAACTTCTTCTTAAAGGGGAATTTTAAGAGGCCCCCTTAAAATTTCTTGCAGAGCTGGTTTGGAGGTCACATATTCTTTTAGTTGCTGCCTGTCTTGGAAGCTCTTTATCTCTCCTTCCATTTTGAATGAGAGCCTTGCTGGATAAAGTATTCTTGGTTGCATGTTCTTTTCATTTAGGACCCTGAATATATCCTGCCAGCCCTTTCTGGCCTGCCAGGTCTCTGTGGAGAGGTCTGCTGTTACCCTAATACTCCTCCCCATAAAAGTCAGGGATTTCTTGTCTCTTGCTGCTTTAAGGATCTTCTCCTTATCTTTGGAATTTGCAAGCTTCACAATTAAATGTCGAGGTGTTGAACGGTTTTTATTGATTTTAGGGGGGGATCTCTCTATTTCCTGGATCTGAATGCCTGTTTCCCTTCCCAGATTAGGAAAGTTTTCAGCTAGAATTTGTTCAAATACATATTCTGGCCCTCTGTCCCTTTCGGCGCCCTCGGGAACCCCAATTAAACGTAGGTTTTTCTTCCTCAGGCTGTCGTTTATTTCCCTTAATCTATCTTCATGGTCTTTTAATTGTTTGTCTCTTTTTTCCTCAGTTTCCCTCTTTGCTGTCAACTTGTCTTCTAGGTCACTCACTCGTTCTTCCACCTCGTTAACCCTCGTCGTTAGGACTTCTAGTTTGGATTGCATCTCATTCAATTGGTTTTTAATTTCTGCCTGATTAGCTCTAAATTCTGCAGTCATGAAGTCTCTTGAGTCCTTTATACTTTTTTCTAGAGCCACCAGTAGCTGTATAATAGTGCTTCTGAATTGGCTTTCTGACATTGAATTGTAATCCAGATTTTGTAACTCTGTGGGAGAGAGGACTGTTTCTGATTCTTTCTTTTGAGGTGAGGTTTTCCTTCTAGTCATTTTGCTCAGTGCAGAGTGGCCAAAAGCAAGTTGTATTGGGAAAAAGAGAAAAAGAGAGGAGAGAAAGAAGGAAAGAAAAGAGAAAGAGAAAAAAAAAAGGGAAGAAAAAGAAAAAAAAAACGAAAGAGAAAAAAAAAAAAAAAAGAAGAAGAAAAAGGGAAAGAAAAAGAAAGGAGAAAAAAAGGGGGTGGGGGAAGGAAACAAATCAAAAAGCAAAACAAAACAAAAACAAAAACAAAAACAAAAACAAACAAACAAAAAAAGAACCACCGGGGAGTATCTTCTGATTCTGTGTACTTTAAGTCCCTTGGCTTCTCCTGGAAGTTGTCAGTCTAGCTGGTGTTCTGGGGGAGGGGCCTGTTGTGCTGATTTTCAGGTGTTAGCAGTTGGGGGAGCTGCTGTGCCCCTGCCTGGTGCAGGGCTCGGTGGGGGTTGTTTACCCCGTGAGGCCGCAGGAGGAACAGCCCCAGTGGCGGGGCAGCTCTGGAAACCTGGATTCAGCTCCGGCAGGAACTCCGTCTGCAGGGCCTGGAGGCTCCGGGGAGGGGCCGCTGATCTGCTCAGCTGGGGCAGGAGCGTCCTTGCTGTCCTGGGCCCTCCCGGCCTCTGCCTGTCCCGGGGGAGACCGGATCCTGGGCTGTGTCCCGGCGCCCTGTGCTCCGGAGCCTGCGCTGGTGGATTCGCGCTCCCGGGCCGCGCAACCCCCTCCGCGGAGCCGCCGCCCGAGCCCCTCCGAGCTGCTCCTGGAACCGCGCAGCCCCCTCCGCACGGAGCCTCTTCCTCTGCCCGAGCCCCTCCGAGCTGCTCCCGGGGCCGCGCAGCCCCCTCCGCGGAGCCGCCCCCGAGCCCCTTCAGCTGCTCCGGGTCCCGCCGGGTCCCGCCGTGCGCGCTGCAGCCCTTAGGGAGCTCGGCGCACTCTCCTGGGCGCGCAGTTGCTGTTACTGTCCCCGGGAGCCCGAGGGCCTCTTCGCCCTCCTGGTCCTGCTCCAACTCCCCACGAGCCCCTTTCCGCCGGGGAAGGTCGGTGCAGCTCCTGCTCCTCCGGGACGGGGCTCTCCTGTCCTGGGGACACTCGCCCCGGCCTCAGCCCGGCTCCTCGCGGGGCCCCTCCCCCTTGGAGGCCTTTGTTTCTTTACTTCTTTTTCCCCGTCTTCCTACCTTGATAGATGCGCGAACTCTTCTCACTGTTGCATTCCAGCTGGTCTCTCTTTGAATCTCAGGCCGAATTCATAGATTTTCAGGATAATTTGAAGGTTTTCTAGGTAGTTTGGTGGAGACAGGTGATTTGGAGACCCTACTCCTCCGCCATCTTGCTCCTCCCCGGCTCAGTGGTTTAGAGCCACCTTCAGCCCGGGGTGTGGTCCTGGAGGCCCAGGATCGAGTCCCACGTCGGACACCCTGCTTGGAGCCTCCTTTTCCCTCTGCTTCTCCCTCTCCCTCTCATTCTCTCTCTCTCTCAAAAAAAAAAGAAAAGAAAAGAAAAGAAAAAAAAGATGTTAATTGTAATCTCTGGGGCAATCACCAAGAATGTAATCCAAAAATATATACTAAGAGAGATGGCAAGACAATTAAAATGATACACTCAAAAATACCTATTTAATACAAAAGAAAGCAGTAATGGAGTAAGAGAGGAACAAAAAGACATAGATATATAGAAAACAAGTAGCAAAATGGCAGATATAAATCCTACTTTTATTAATTTGCTCAGACTACCATAATACTAGAGTATACATGGCTTAAAAAACAGACGTTCATTTTCTCACAGTTCTGGAAACTGGAAGGACTGGAGATTAGATTGCCAGCAGAGTTGGATTCTGGTGAGGCCTCTTTTCCTGGCTTGTAGATGGCCACCTTCTTGCTATATCCTTACATGGCCCTTTCTCTGAAAGATTGAGAGATCTCTGGTGTCTCCTCCTCTTCTCACAAGGACACCAGTACTACTGGATTAGGACCCAAACCTCATGACATCATTGAAACTTAATTATCTCCTTAAAACTATTTCTCCAAATATGGGCGATTGAGTCTTCAACATATGAATTTTGGAGTGACACAATTCAGTCAATAAAGCCATCTTTCATCACAATGGAAGGACACTAAATGTTGATAACAGAAAGAACTTTGGGAAATTCACAAGTATGTGGAAACTAAGCAAAACTTCCCCAAGAACAAATGGATCAAAGGAAAAAAACATAAGGGAGATAATACGATACTTTGAGATGAATAAAAATGAAAACAAACATAGCAAAATTTATAGGATGCTGATACAGCAGTGGAGAACTTTTGCTCTATCTGCATGGTTTGAAATTCATTAGAATGCATTCAAGCGCAATATAAATTTTTATAATTACTAATTGTGTAACATTTGCCAAATCCCTCAATTAACAGTTGGAGGCACTGATGCCCAGAAATGTTGAACAACTTTCCCACAGTCACACTGTTAGTGGAGACTCAATAAAACCAGGGACTCTAAGTTTCTGCATTATTTGTGGATCTATTCCACATCCCTTCCACTCTATCATACTTTGAATATTCAAATAATTTTTCTTTACTGCAGTTGATTGTGCATTGAGTTTCCCTTATCTGCTAGAGTGTTAGTTCATAAAGTATAAAGACTTCCTTATTTTTCTGAACACATTAACATGGCATTTTGAGTAGTAATTATGAAAGTGTATATTGGGTACCCATTATATTGCAGGTACCAGGCTAGGTAGTAGAGATAAAAGGTGAACAAGACACAGTGCCTTCCATGGAAGAGGTCAGTCAAAGTCTAGTAGGTGCTCAGTAAATCCTTCGTTGATTGAGTAAACTGATGATGAAGCCTACAAGTGGACACTCCTGCCTACTTAGCAGCACTTGCTTAGATTTACCAAAATACTTTTAAGTATCATGTGAGAAAGCTCAGCATGAAGAGCTAATTAGCCAACTAACTTTTCCACAGTATATTGAAACCATGAGTGACCATCCCGAACTTGCCCTTTTTTAGACCAAAAAAAATCTAAAATAGGATTAAGGAAAGCTTTTACCACCCAGACAGGTAATTTCCACTGACAAATGAGATTATGCACTTCCAAATGTGTAGATCCTATGAGACACTTCCTAAGCTATGAAAAATAAACCTAAGAGAGACTTACCTTCTTAAATATTGGCAGTAGCAACAGAAAATGCATCTCTAGTTTGGAAGGTAAATTGAATTACAAATGCAATGTTAAAATATACACATGCCCAGAAAGAACCCTATCAGAAGCGGATTATATTTCAGACTGGATTTGTTAGGTTCAGGTCTTTCTAAAGAGTAGTGGGACCTGGGCCTTTCCTAGCTCTGCTACTACCAGACACACGTGTCCTGATGGTAGGGATTGTGCTGAGGCTCCATGGAGTTGTGAGACAATGGACTATGAGTGTCAGGCTTCTGCAGAATGTCACTCTGGGAAGGCTCTGCACATTTGCTTTCAGAGGTTCCCCTTTCTCTTGATGCTTGGTAGATATCTTCTCCTTGCAAGAAGCAAGAGGAGTTTTCCTTGTTACTGACAAGCTCAGTTACAAAGAATAAGGCTGGGAAAGCCAGATAAGCATTCTTGGGTGGCAAGAGTCATCAGAAAAGGACCAAAGTCAGTGGGTCATGGAAACATAGGGCTTAGGAAGCATTTTCAATACTTCAGAATTGATGGTGGTCCAAATCACTGAATTCAATCTTTTAAAAATCTTAACTTCGAATTTGTTAATAAATATTTATTGACTGTTTTAGTCAGGACTGGATACATTATGCCTCAGTAAAAAGCAACCCCAAATGTCTTACTGGGTTATAACAACAAAGTTCTATTTCCTGTTCACGCAAGGCATTTATCAGAGTTTTGCAGAAAACTCCATCCTTTGTAGTTGCTTAGATTCCCAGACTAATGGGGCTGCCACCATCTCAAACACTGGTCACCACGTTAGAGGAAAAATTGCTCTGGAGGATCTTGTTCTGGCAACTACATGGTCTCATCTGAAGCAACACACATCACCTCCACTCAAAACTCATTCAACAGAACTGGTCACATGGCCCCATCCAATCTCAAGTGGACAGGAAGTGTGATCCCACCATGTGCCCAAAGTGAGAGAGCCAGAAATATTTGGTGAACAACATCGATGATCTTCACAGTAGTGACAGTGATGGTGGAGACAGAACAGAAATTCCAGTTGCTTTAGGAAACCTCTGCCTATGTGTTGTCAAACCTTCATCAACAAATGTTTAAGCACCTACTATGTGCCAGGCTCTGCGTCACCAAACTCCAGACAGTTACCCCAATATTTTGTGATCTTTCCCATCCTGTCATTTTCAGCTCATCTATTACCTACCAGCAGGCAATTTAGAACATAACTTCTATATCTCCATTGATTGCAAAATCCACCGTGTAGATAACCTGTGACTAAATAATCAGTGCAACTGAAAATTGCGGGTAAAGTAGTTTCAGAACAGGTTCTGCTACAATAGAATATGGGACTTAACATGATTTGGAGTTTAATATCTGTAAAGACAGGGTTACAAACTCAAATGCCTGCAGGGGACAGACAGGGAACATAAATGCATGAAGAGGTTCAATGTAGGAGGACAGGAGTGACAGAAGCTAAGCTGAATGGGACAGAACATGGCCTATCTAAAAGAAGCAGAAGTTCTCATCCAGATTCTTATGTGAAATCTTGGTTTGGGATTTGGGCTAAAAAAAAAATCTAAATTATAGTTTTTAAATTACACTCTATGAACCAAGTAAAGCATATCATAAGCAAGATTTCACCCACAGGCTACCAATTTGCACCCTCTGCTGAAAAGGTTTGGGTTATTAGCGTATGTCCCACGAGGCTGATTATTTCCTGTCAGGTGCCACTTTCTCTTCGGAGCAGGGGCTCCAGCTTTAGAGCTGCCATTGGGTTAATGATGGAAGGGGCACGTGAAGTCACAGGCTGTGAGTACGCAGTGTTTGGTTTGGGTTTTTGAAAGAATGGTTGAGAGTACATGGGGCTTACCTTGATGAACTAATAATCCTTCTATTGAAATACCACACTAACAGATTTAAAGGGCATGTGTTAGGAATAGCTAATATTTCCTTTTAAACACAGGGAGTATTGAAATATATATATATATATATTTGAAATATATTTTTAAGTAAATGACAGCATCCAGTTACGGGAGTATGTAGCGTATCACTAAATTGTATCATGATAAATTTATATCTCATCCAGTGAACCTCCGTAAGTGTGAGCCTCAGCTCCAAGCTCCTCCTCAGCATATATGTGTAGTCTTGCTTAGTGGTTTCAGAACATGAAATATGGAGCCAAATCCACCTTCATCAGCTGTGTGATCTCAGGTAAGTGGCTTAACTTCTCTGTGCCTCAATTTCCTTATCAGAAAAACAAGAATAATACCACTGAACCACCCAGGCCTCCCTCTTAATTCTTTCTTATTAACTCGGACACTCCTACATTGTCACTCTTTGCTAGAGACAAACGCTTTATTTTTTTCCCCAACAAACTCTGTCCTTGACAGCTATTCTTTGAGTGTTACACAAAGTCTTCCAAAAGAGTGGACTATCTGCACCGGTTATCGTAAAATCTCAACACTACTGTCTCTCTTCGGTTGGGGTTTTCATTACCATGTCACAATATGGTTCCTGTCGGTACTTCTGAGAGAACCCAAGGCTTGCTCCCTTTTCTCAGCAGGAGACTCCCATTGCACACCCTGCTCCTCTGCAGATGCTTTAAAATGCACTTGAACACCATAGACCAATCAGTTAGCAAAGTAAACAATAATTTCTTCACAGGGGACTCCTGAGGGATCTGTGGTGTTTTGATGATCTGCAGCCATGGAAACAGCAGATGAAGTGTTTGGGTCATTGGAATGCTTTTAACTCATGCTTCCTGTGGCAGAGACTACTAATTGCTTCTCAGTAGCCTTTCTCCCCTTCTTTTAAAGAAATTTTTAGCTAAGCACATCGCTGCCCCACTAAAACATTTCTCTTGAACTTAATGTTGCTATGTGAAAGTTTTGGCCAAAGAGCTGTGGGCAGGAATGCTGTGAGCTTTCCAAGGGTTCTTCTTAAAGGGAGAGCACCAATCCTTCCTTCAACCTTTTCTCCATCATGATATCTTGAATGTGGATATAATGGCTGGAACTCCAGCAGCTATTTTAGACTATGCAGCTTAAGACACCAGTTCTCCAAATGTAGAATGAGGACACATAGCATCCCCAGAGCCCTTGTTCAAGAGATTCACAGGCTTCAGCTTCCTTTTCCAATCACATGTCTGTGGAAAGCCTAGAATTTTATTCTGAGACTTCAACCAAAACAATACATTGCAATAGATTGCAAGCAGTGGCAGATATTTGCTTCAAGTGAGCCGGATAGGGATTTATAAATATGAAAACAATGTTACCCTTCTCACTAAAATCTTTTTGTTTTAGAAAATATAATGATTTTTCATAAATCTGTGTTATTAATATTTACATGCAATGAGTTTATTGTCACTTCACGATGGATTAAATAAGAATGCAAAATAATTCTGTTTTAATTTCTAATAAGCTAACCCACGTAAGAAAAGTTCTCTGGGGGCCTTCATAATTTTTAAGGGTATAAAGGGATCCTAAAAACCAAAAGTCTTGAAAACTGGTCTAATCTGGCTTTCTAGGTAGAGAGATGAGCTACAAAAAACCTGACTTAAAGTCAAATTATTTTTATTTGAGCAAAAATCGGACTTCTATTATGCATAAGCCATTATCATTAGAGGAATTTGTTACATCCAGCCAAAGGAATTTTTAGCAGATCCATTCATATTTTGTTATTCCATTTGAGACCATGGCTAAGAATACAACAAAGCAATTAAGAGCTGAAGAAGTTTTGAGAAACTCCCTTGGTTGAGAACCCTAGTTTAAATAAGACAGTGTGAAGCATGCGATCCTGGCCTCTTTTATTACCTGAAATGTCACAAATGTCTAGTTGCAGATTGTGCAGAAGCTCTGCAGCCGGCTAGTCCTCCTGACTCCTCACCTAGTTTGAAGGAAACAGAACTGGCTCTCGAGCAGCCTGGGTGGTGCAGGAGGCAGGGTGGAGGCAGACACATTCCTGTGCGGAGAGGAGCAGGTTCAGTCACATGGCCACCCTCATGCCCTTGGCTGAGGGCCAGGTGGGGTAGAGCAAAGGTTGTGCCAATGGAAAGCCACCCTTGGTCTCTGAGGCTGCTCCTCTGTGTTTCCTTCCTTCACAGAAGGCACTCAGGAACCCCAGCAGCTGGTCCCCTCTAGGAAGGAAAAGACACAGATTCTAGGGCCATGGGAAAAGGGGTGAGCGGCCCTTTGGTCTGAGTGCAAGCCTAAGGAGAATTGGGGGAAAGAATGACAAAAGCTTCCTGTGAAGTGAAACCCACTTTCTGCACCAAGAGACTCTGGTCTGCCATATAAAGGACATGCAATTCTCTTTTATAATGGAAGGCCCAGCAAATGGGCCAGACTTGTTACAATTCACAGGGCTGAAACCCATCATTTCTAAAATTCAATTTGCTGCTAGAATTTAGCCTGATTTTGTTGAACACTCAATAGAAGCAAAGTAGAATTTTTTTTCCATATATGTGAAAGCCTATTTTAAGTAATACTTTTTAAATCATAAGTCTCTTGAGAATAATATGGCAAATTTGCTTACTTTCAAAGCCCATCTGAAAATATATCAAATCACTGCATTTTTGTCCAGCCTAGATTTTCCTTCCTTTCTTTACATTGCTGTGAATCCCTATCTGTTCTGTTCACCACTGTACCAACAACCTATAATAATATCGTGCCGGGACAGGTCAGTTTGCCATCATCACAAGGCGTCATCATGCTTCTGTAAGCGATATTTTGTGAGGTCCTTCAAACAGCCTAATGGCCATAAGCAAGTTATTTGAAAGAGTTATTTAAATTTTACATGGACAGGAATTAAATATTCAAGTGTAATAAGTTTAATTGATTAAGAGATTATTTTCAGATGGCACAGTAACGAAAAAAACGTATCATGAGAATGCAGTTTTAAAAAATGTATTTAAATGATCAATTCCCTCTATGGCTGCCCTAGAAAGAAGCTGCTTTGTTCCAATTGAAATGGAGCCATCACTCAACGGCTGTAAAATGCAATCATGGAAGGGTCGGTGAAGAACTCAGTCAGAGGGACCTATCCTTGATCCGGTTAGATGCATCGCACCAGGGTGTTCAGAGCCCTACAACTGGGGGGGCCATCTCTCATTTGTCTCCAGCATCTGAGCTGACCCTCAGATGATGATGTTTGCTCTGTTGGGTTATGTTAGTTGCTAAATATCCATTCTCCCAACAGGTCCTCTGGAATGTCTAGGACTTAGTGTGACAAAGCAGTGACAGTGTGTGTGCTGTCCTGTGTTATGCTGTGCTGTGCAGTAGACTGCAGAAACAGGGCTAAATAGAGGTGAGTCATGCCTCGGTCATGCTCTTTGGAAAGAACTTAAAATAAGTGCCAGTGGGCTCTCAGAATTGTTAAATGAGAGATTGGAAAGGTCATAGTAATAACGTTTGCAATCTGAAAGAAACCTCAGATGTTACCTATTAAAAATGAGGAAATGGAGGCTTGAAGAGGTTCGATGACTTGCCCAGTGTCATACCATATGTCATAACAGAGCCAGCCCACGGCCTGGTTCTCATGGATCTTACCTTGCCAGTATTCCTTTCCCCGTGCCACCCACTAAAGTAAGCCAGTATATAATAATAATAATAATAATAATAATAATAATAATAATAATAAAACCTGTGAGCTGGCTGGGGGGTGGTGGGTTGTGGCATGCCTGGGTGACTCAGTTAAGTGTCTGACTCTTAATTTCAGTGCAGGCCATGACTTCAGGGTCATAAGATTGATCAAGCCCTGCCTCAGGCTCTGTGCTGGGTATGGAGCCTGCTTAAGACCCTCTCTCCCTCTGCCTCTTCCCCACCACTCCTTGCCCACATGTGTGCGCACACACACACACACACACACACAGTCTCTCTCGAAGAAAAAAAAACTTGGAAGGCATTTTGAATACCGTGTCCTACTAGCATTTATTATCATTTATTAAAATCATCTATTGATCTATTCACCCTACAATTGTGAGCTCCTTAAAATTGGAATTTAGTTGTGGTTGGTTGGTTTGTTTCCTCTGTGCCTAGCCCCAGTGCCTTACACATAGTAGGCACTTGGGAAGAAAATTCATATTTACTTTGAATTTGTCCTGACCATTCTTACATTAAGCTGTTGAGTGGCTATACTGGGAAGACATAGAGGTGACCCTTGAGCAATGTGGGGGTTACAAGCGCCAACCCTATGCAGTTAAAAATCTGTGTATAACTTTTGATTCCTCAAAAACTTAACTGCTAATAGACCACTGTTGACAGGAAGCCTTACCAATAATATAAACAGCTGTTTAACACATATTTTGTATGTTACATATATTATTTACTTGTTCTTACAATAAAGGAAGCTAGAGAAAAGAAAACGTTATTGAGAAAATCATAAGGGACTGATAGCACTGTAGTTATTTTAAAAAATCGACGTATACATGGACTCATACAGTTCAAACTATGTTTATCAAGAGTCGACTCCATTGGTTAGGGTCCAGCCAAGGAAAAAAGAAACTACTCTGTATCTTTACAGGGGGTGTATAATATAAGACATCGATACACAGTATGGAAGACAAACAGAAGGTGGTTAAGATTATTATTGGAGATTATTAGTGGCAGAAAGTTGGAGGGCAATTGGGAGGAGGTGTTATTAACAGAAGTGTTTAAAGAGAAGTGGTACCACTGGTACCATTGGGGGAATAGTCCCCCAAGAGCTGGGGTCTTTGTGGAGATGGACGTGAAGCTGGAGGGAGGCCCACCAGGAAGCAGAAAATACTCTGTTTTGTTTTTTTTTTTTCCCTCCTAAGACCGCTCTTTTCCCAGTGAAGGGAGCAGGGAAGAGGAAATGACCTCTGGGAGACTTCCCCCATCTTTTAGTGTGCTCAGCTCATCATTTGCCCCTGACATAATGGAGGTCCTTTAAGATCACCACTTCCTTCTGCACTAACTCAATATTCAGCCAGCAGCCCTCATATCTCAAACCTAATTCTGTTTGTCATGCTGTTATTTCAGCCAAAGGACAAAGAACTTTTTTTTTCTTTTCTTTTCTTCTTTTTACAATTTTTATTGTTTTGTTTTTTTTTAAAGATTTTATTTATTTATTCATGAGAGACACAGAGAGGCAGAGACATAGGCAGAGGGAGAAGCAGGCTCCCTGCTGGGAGTCTGATGTGGGACTCAATCCCAGAACCCCAAGATCATGACCTGAGCCAAAAACAGACCTCTGCTCAACCACTGAACCACCCAGGAGTCCTTCTTCTTTTTTTTTAAATAGCTGGTCAGCTGATCAGCAAGGTGAAGGGGAAATATCAATCATAACAACTGAATTTTGTTAGTTTGGGGATTTCACTTGGTTTTTTTTTTGTAAATTAAGAGCGAGGGACCTAAAACTTTTTGAGTGATACAACAAATAAAGCACATTTTTCAGCCTGACCTTGAAGGATGTAGGTGTCAATGAGCAAGGGTCAGCCTCTCAGCAAGGGTCTTGGAGTTGCTTGGATTATTTTATAAGTTCCACATGAGGGTCATCTTTTACAACTAGATGCTTCTTTCCCCTTTCTTTTAGAAAAAGAAAGAAGTAAATTCTAGCCCAGAGAAAGAAAGATATCCTGTCTTAGAATTAGGGAAAAAAATAAGAAATAAAAGGAAAGCGATCTGAAGCTTAGTCTTGCTGAGAACCTACCTCCTGCTGTCTCTGGCAGTCCTGACCTCATCCCTGAGAATAAGCTTCCAGAGAAGCCCAGAAAGAACTTTTACTGTCGACTCTCAGATATGTGCACAGTTAAATTTGTTGATCTCAACGGTTGCAGCAGAAACTGACAGATATCGACATTTAGAAAAATGCTGCAAGCCAGATAAAATTGAGATTAAACCAGAGCAGCTCTGGAAGCCAAAGGTTTCCCTGCTCCCTGAGTATGGCTGGCAAACACACTGCACAGATGCATAGTAGATACCATCAGGGTATGATCACTAGTCCTCTTACATTATGATACCGGTAGTGTGGGTAGAAGGAGGTTAGGCACACTTTTAGAAGATGCACGCAGAAATACATAGGGGCGAAGTGTTAATGATGTTTGCAAGTTATTTACAAGTGATTCAGCAAAAAAAAATTATAGACGTATATATATGTATACATATATACACATATAAACGTAGATGATTAAACATTAGAAATCTAAAAAAGAGTTAATAATTCTTAAATCTAGGTGGTGAGTATAAGGATGTTCTGTTTTTCAAAGATTTTGTTTGAAATTTTTCATAATAAAACTCAGGGAAAACCAATGTTATCCATTTGACAATTAGAGTTTTTATCATCAACCACTAGCATGGAATTGTTTTAGTATAAGAAGTCCTATTTCTTGGGATGCCTGGGTGGCTCAGCGGTTGAGCGTCTGCCTTCGGCCCAGGGCATGATCCTGGAGTCCTGGGATCGAGTCCCACATCGGGCTCCCCACAGGGAGCCTGCATCTCCCTCTGCCTGTGCCTCTGCCTCTCTCTGTGTGTCTCTTATGAATAAATAAATCAAATTAAAAAAAAAAAGAAGTTCTATTTCTTGAGTTGGTAAATTTGAATCAATTAACCAGAATCTGAGATAAAGAATTGACCTTCGAAACCTGGCAAACTTGAGTAATCAAACCCTTGACTAGAAGTCAGCACAATGCGCAAAATACTGTGACATTCCAACTCCTGTAATATCAATGTCTGTTACACTGACTTATGTCAAGGGCAGTATTCTCAGCTGTTCTTACAGCCAGGAAGCACCTGCTGTCAGCCCTAGGATTGGAGAATAGGCCCAGTCTACTGTCCAGAAGCTTCCAGACTACAGAGGAGATGGAATTGGGAACAAATGTGGGCAGCGAAGTGTGACTGGTGCAATGATTCCATAGGGCACTAGGACGAGAGTGAAACAAAGGCAGCAATGATCACTTCCACTGGGTCAATGAAGAACCAGCAGGACAAGATTCAGAAACAGAGCACAACAGTCAGAGAGGTCAGTGAAGGGATAATTTACAAAAGTGTGGAAGGGTCGAAAAAAACCAGCGGTAGTGAAGCTACCAATTGTGGGGATCCATTAACACCCCTCAGTCTAAAAGAGGCAAGAGGAAGGGGCACTACCAGAACTCAGAGAAGATAGTATGGCTTTTGGTTCACTGCCAACCTGCAGTGAACCAACAGGCAGGGGACCAGGGGAGAACACTCTGATCCTGTCCTTCCTCCCACCTCTCACCTCCCACAGAGGCTCCCACTCACTGAACCCAGATGGCAGTCAGGGGACCAGAAAGCTTGGTGGATACAATCCCGAGGGTTCAGCCTCCAGAGACAGAAGGCAGGTAGAAAAGGTCAAGGCCAATAATATTGTTCAGCAAAATGCATAATGCTGGAGAAGGCCTTGACACAGAAGTAGGAGAAAAGGAGGCAGAGAGGTAGGTGTCCACTAGAGGAAAGTAAAGGGCATGATCTGCAGAAGGAGCACCATGAACCAAGGCGGAAAATACCCTTGCATGCTCAGGAATCGGGGGCTTCTCAGGATAAGCTTCAAATTGTTTTACCAGCGGAAGAAAAGACTTAGTCATAATCATCTCCCTCTCTCCTGTGCTGTCTTTCACCATTTTGGCATTCTTATAAATGCAAAGTAAAGGGGTTTTAAATTCCTCAAGAAACATGGCCAGCAGCATTCCCTAAAAGTTATTTGGCACAGGATTGTTGGTGTGCTTATCTTGTGTATATGCTTCGTCCTGCCCCTGGATCTTAAGTTTCTTGAAGGTAGTGATGCGCCTGGACTTGCCTTCACACCTCATAGAATGTTCCGCCTGTTGTAAATAATGATACATATTAACTTGCAGGGTATGACCTGCATCCATGTTCTGAGATCAGAGAAACTTAGACAACACTTAGGAGAACTAGTTGTGATTAACTATAATACTAATAGATCACAGATGAATTAAAAATAAAGGGGTCCTATATCAATGATTCCCAATCTGTTTAAATATAAAGATCTTCTCTGAGTATAAAATATTTTACAGAGTCTACATATACTAATAGGTTTGGTGTACACTAATTAAATAATGACAAAAAGTGTTCTGGGTTCATACCCATTTATCATTTATTAACCAAAGCATCCACAGTCATTCAAAAACAGTTGTAGGGGATCCCTGGGTGGCGCAGCAGTTTGGCTCCTGCCTTTGGCCCAGGGCGCGATCCTGGAGACCCGGGATCGAATCCCACGTCGGGCTCCCGGTGCATGGAGCCTGCTTCTCCCTCTGCCTGTGTCTCTGCCTCTCTCTCTCTCACTGTGTGCCTATCATAAATAAATAAAAAAATTAAAAAAAAATTAAAAAAAAACAAAAACAGTTGTATGTATTATTCAGTAGTCAGTGCTTGGGGTCCATATAGATCTTAGAAATCTTTGCAATAACTCCATAGCTAAGAATATTCCTATTGTAAGTGACAGATACTCAGCTTAAATTAGCATAAGCAAAACAAGAATTAATAACTGAGATATTCCTGAGGTGGCACTAGTTTTAAATAAGGTCCTGTCCAGGCATTGAAATCTTGTCACCATGCCTTTCTCTCCCTCTTTTCATCTATTAACTTTGTTTTCTCTTCTGTTGGCTTCACTCTCCAGTTGATTTTCTCTGGTTGGAAGCAAAGATATCCACAGGAAATTCCAAGGATGTTCTGTCCTTACAGCTGGTGAGCCAGGAAAATGAGAACAGCCTCACTCAACATTCCTTTCCATTCCTCAAAGTGGATTCATATTAGCCTTGATTGCATTGAATGCCCACCTCATCCCAACACAGCATCCAAGGAGAAACAAACTCTGTCAACCAAGATCACGTGGCCCTCACCATGAGGGAGAGTTGGGAAGGGGGTATAATTGGGGCTGGGCAATTTATAAGGGGCAAAAATGCTGAACAGACTAGACTGCAGATGGACATTACCACAGTCCATAGGCTGTGACTAATACACTCCTCTTTCTTTTTCTTACTCATATATTCATGAAAACATTCTTAAGTTCCACTTTAGGTCAGCTACGTCATGAGTAACGCACCAGTGAACTTGAAAGCTCTGTAGTATCTCACAATCCCTCATCTTGTTTTTGTGCATTGTTGCTAGCAGTGATTCATACAATCCTCCAAAAATAATGTGAATTCTAGTTTAATTCTATAGTTCACTTTACTTTTCCTGCATATACATTCGTTCAGCCAATATTTATTGAACAAGTACAACGTGCGATATAAAATAGTGAATATAAATCTAAAACCTAAAGTGTTTTGTTGGTTTTTATTTGCCAAAATCTAAATTAAGATTTCTTTAAACAGTGAATAACATTACGACTCTAAATGTCCATGCAGTTACCTGTTGCTATTAGGGCAATTGCTGAAGAAATCATTCTTTGTACCGTAAGGAAAGAAAAAAAAATGATCCATGTGTCCTGTTTTAGTAACTTTGTGAGTTTTAACAAATATGTTTAGTCTGTTATAATATAAAATATTTAAAAGATTAGTTTTGGTCTTGAATAGTTATGTTGTACTTTTATACAGTAACAAGAATGTTTTAAAACAGGGTTATTGGGACACCTGGGTGGCTCAGTGGTTGAGCGTTTGCCTTTGGCTCAGGCTGTGATCCTGGGGTCCTGGGATCAAGTCTCACATCAGGCTCCCTGCAGGGAGCCTGCTTCTCCCTCTGCCTGTGTCTCTGCCTCTCCCTGTGTGTCTCTCATAAATAAATAAATAAAATCTTTTAAAAATAAATAAATAAATAAAACAGGGTTGTTTTTCACAAATATGAATTACATATTATGTTCATGAGTTATAGAATTTGAATTCTAATGTCTTAGTACATTTTTTTGAATTTATAGGAAAGACTGTAATCTGTTGACCTTTTTAATATTCTGCTCTCTCATTGGCTACCTCTCTGAAACCTTTCTTCCATATTAGTAGGAATTGTTACAAGAAGAGGAGGAGTGGAAATGCCAGCCAGTCAGAAACCAGAATATTTAAAAGGTCAACATTGTACAGTTTTCTGCTATAATTCATAAAAAAATATTAAGCATCCAATATTTCATCTCAGGACCAAGGTTGTAATGAGAACAGAAAATGGCACAACATTAATTCATCTTCATGACAAATCCTGTAATGAGAAAGGCAGGATACAAGCTATAAATATTTGGTTACCGTTTCAAAATTATCTTATATCCTTTATAACATAATGAGAGTAAATTTATATTTCCTAAAGTTGAGTCCTCTCACTAAATACTTACTGCCTTTTAAATTAAGAGGGCTCCTTCGGGACCACGCTAAAATGAGGCTGTACCCCCAAGAGAGCTGCTGCTACCACGAGGTTGCAATAAATAAATGTACAAGACGTTCATTATAATAAAACAAATGAGTAGAAATTTTATTTTGGCTAATTTCCACTTTCACTATTATTAAAGTCTTGGAACGTGCCTAATTAGAAAGTTCTCACCATTTTAAATGGATACCCCGTTAACCACCTTTATATCAACATGATCTCCAAATAAAGTAGCATTCCTTCATGATTAATTCTATCATATGACAGATGCTGCATTATGTGACTATTACAAACAGAAATTAGGGCTTGTGTATTCTGAGTCTGAAGGGACTCAGGCAGGAAATCAATCCAAATCAAGTAGGGAGCGCCATATGCATTCAAGACAGTTTTGTATCTTTCTCTTTCCTAGTGTATATACGTGTGAGGTGAGAGGGAGGAGAGCCCGAGTCCTAGCAGAACTCAAAAGCAGCTCAAATTATTTTACTGAAAGGACTGCTTGCAGGGTTGTGAACAGGAGTGAGGAAATCCGCATGGTGGAGGCAGCCAGAGACCAGAAACAGCAGAAATTCCTTATTGCCTTTGGGTAGAGGGCAAGGAGAGGAAATAGTGTCAGCGGAGCCCTGAAAGAGCTGGAATCTTGGATGAGGGGCTAGAGGCAGGAGCTGTAGTCAAGGGGGGAATGAAGTCGCTGCCAAAACAACAATGCTTGGTAGGGCAAGAGGAGAGAAGAAATATTGCTGCCTCTCTCTTCTTGTGTCCCAGTGACCAAACCCAACCAACCATGAGCTATCAAGGAAGCCTGGGTGAGGGTGGCACCAGCAGTGAACATGATGGGCAGAGGTTTATTTTTTTAAATTAATTTATTTTTTATTGGAGTTCAATTTGCCAACATATAGCATAACACCCAGTGCTCATCCCATCAAGTTTTTAAATTGATAGTAAGCAACAGAGATGTTCAAGGCTATCCTGGGGAAGCTTCGCTAAAGGCAAGATTTGAGGTCTCATGAAAAGGAGCACAATGGAAGGAGGTGAGAATGGCTGGAAGAAAGAATGGACACGAGCATAGAGGGAATGAAGGGAACGGGAATCAAATACAGCTCTCTGAGTCTGCCTAGAAGTCAGCAAAGCTATTTCTTTTAGCATATTATTTGGAAAGCTGCCTTAAATGAATTTAAAAACAAATGAATCTGCCAAACAACTGTATAGACTATCTCCTGGCACATTCATTTTGAAATCGGAGATGATGCTGAGAGACTGTGAGCTTCGGTCTTCGGTATTTTTTTTTTTTCTTCTGTGAGATCTTTGGATGTCAAAAAAAAAAAAAAAAAAAAATCCCCTATGAAATCTGCCAGTCCAAGTTCTTTGATATCCAACTGGTTCTTGGTGTAGTGAATACAACTGGAGTGCTGAGTGATCGGTTAACAAGAGCACAATCACTGCCTGCCTTTTTACCATAGCTTATTTACTACTAACAAATATCATCTTGCGATGCTACAGAGTGCCTTTCGCCCACTGGCTCCTGGAGTGCTTTATGAACTAGGAATGCAGGAGTAGCTGAAATAGAGTCTCTCTGGGGTGGAATAAGACAGCTGTTAGCCTTGCAGAAATGTTGCACAACAGCCTGAGTGGAAACCAGGGAGGGTTCTCAATCTAATTGAAACTACAAGAAGAATTTAAGTTGATGGACTAATTGCTGAGGCTGGCATCTATTCAAAAAACCAGGGCTTTTTCTTCTCTGGTGGTGAGTGGCACAGCAATGTAGCTCCATTTAATAGATCCTGCTGTTTCCGTTGAAGAGATGAGGAAACTGAAGTTCGAGGCACAAATTATGCTTGAGAGAATTAGGTTGTAATGCATACCCTTTGAGTTTCCGGGTGCTCATTATCTTCTGAGTTACGTGGCAGACAGGAGCATCACTGCAAAGTAATGAGTTAGTACCACTATGAGAGAGAGACTACACCCATGGTGCGCACTTTTTTTTTTTTGCAGAAATAGGGCTACTCTGGGAAGGTCGCCATGTGATCCTGACTCAACTTGACCCTACATAGTTTCTGAAATCAGTCAAGTTCCAAGAGCCAGAGGTGGTATAAACGCATAACACTCCCATGCCTTCAAGAAATGGCATATTGTGAGTCAAGGAAATTTAAACTGATTAGTTTGCAGTGGGCTCCTCTTGCCTAACACTCCTTTCATGCTGGAATGTCACATTAATTGGTTCTTAATTGAACAATGTGCTTCCAATTTTCAAAACCCAGCAGAGTATAAAACAGAAGAAGTCAGACTCTTGCTCTTTGGAATTGGAAGTCATATGGGTAAAGACACAGTTCATAAGGATTAAACTCTCATGAAGGCTGAAAGCTGTCACACAAGCACTTCTTAGCACTGGGAGGCACAGCTCTTCAGGTTGTCAATTTTAACATGGGAAGCAGTTTAATGCTACTTGTTTGGAAGAGAGCATGATCCTGAGGTCGAAGACGATGACTAAAACTTCCTCCGCTTCTTGATTTCTGGAAAACCAAGATCTCTCGATGTAGCTGTGGTTAATTATCCATTTCCTCTATAAATCAACGACTTGTTTTTAATTTGTGTCCTTAAAATAAGCCATCATTTGGTGGTAGCTAGTTAACTCCTAGATATGACAGTTTCTTATCTGCAATTAAATTTGGGCCAAAAGGTCTACTTTCCACCTGAAATTAAAAACCTGTTTGTTCATGTTCTCTCTTTGCAAATGTTCCATGTACAGGCAAGTTTATTTTTTCTATTCTGAAGAAATATTATTTTTAAATAAGGGCTGTGTTCTGAATTCATATAGTGTGAAAAGTAAGAGATAGAAGGAAAGTTGGTTTCTTGCAACAAATAAACCTTTCAAAAAAAAAAAAAACCTGTCAAGTTTCTGAGTTATTTTTTCCTAATACTGCTGTGCTTGGGGGGGAAAAAAATCACGATTCCAAAAGTTAGGTATTCATTTTCTTTCTGTCTATTTGTATCATACTTGCTCATCTTAAAAGTGAGAGAAGGGTTTTTCTAATTGCATGCTCTAACACGCATCATTCACCAAAGTTGGGCTATTTCTGCCTCTTGCATCAGATGTAGAAGTTACTTTCTTTCTCCTCCTTGCATCATGACCTGTGGTCTCATGCAGCACTTAGCAGTTGATAATGCAATTGGAAGAGACTTTGCTTCTTCTTTTAGGGATGCACTGGTCCCATGGTTATTGTAAAAGTAGATAGGAAAAGGGAAGAAACAGTCCATGAGACAATGCAATCTTAGCCACAATCTCTCTGGTTATATTGTGTGTGTGTTGATGATAATATGTTTTGGATCAGAAAGTACTGATACTGTGATTTTTTTTTTAAATCTGTGTATCACCAATAAATCAGATGCACCTATTGCTTCTCATTAATAAAGAATCCTTGTGGGATTCCAGACTCTTATTTAAAAACAGAGTCTGGAAGATAGGTCAACCAAAGGTGTGTCTAAGAAATGTGTAGTGATCTCAAATGAGCTTATTCTGAGCATCTCCAGCTGTGGAAGGCCTCTGACTCTCAATCCTTGTGGCAATTTACTATGCTGACACCATGATCACACATCTTCGAGTTAATTACTCTCATTCACTCAACACTATCCTTTCTGCTCTAACAAGACCTCCTTTAACTTCACTAGGACCAAATCTGGCCTCGGCAACGCTGCCACAAGAGATAAATGTTTCCCTGGGTACAAACTCAATAATAAGTGCAACATTTGACAAAGAAGAATGCCTCTGGCAGCCCTGCTCAATCTCTCTAAGAAATTGACACTGCAGAGCACAGGAGCAAAGCCCAGACAATGACAGCTACAAAAAGCTTTTGTAAGCAAAGTAATCAGGCCCTTGTCAGCCAGTCTCTCCTTTCATGATCTCTTGCCTGAACAGTTGGTAAAATCTGATCAATGAGATATTTTTCAGTATCTACGACAAATCATCAGTCAGTACAAGGTGATGCTCAGCTACAATGACCTGAACAACGACAATGACGACGAAAGTGAGAAAATGGATTCTGGTTTGAGGAGAGAGTTGCATTTGGTGGATGATAATTTTTGGGACCCTTTCTTCACCAACTGCTCATCCAGCAGGATCCAGGCACTATTTATGCAAGCAGCTATGTTCAGCTACTTTCTGTTCTACGTAGGTTCCTACGGCACCTGCATTCCTAAGCTGCTTCTGGATGTGGGGAGAGTCCACAGAGTCTTCTTTGGGTGACTTTTTCCTACTCCAGTGGCATCACCTGTAAAATAGAAGTAAATGAAGCAGGTAGAAATTATTGTTATTCAACCCAATGATCCATTCAGTCCATCCATTCACTTAGAAATCTTGTTTTCAATGCATACAATGACTAGGCTCCATGTTGACCGTTGGGAGGAACTGTCACTGTGAGGGTCCCTGATGAACATGAGGTTTGCTGGGGTGGGGTGGGGGTAGGCAAGTCATACACATGTCATTGCAGTAGAGTGTGATAAAGTCCATAAAGTCAGTATAAAGTATGAAGGTGTTCTGAGGAGGGATAGAGCACTTGTGACAGAAATTCATGGGAATTAAGAGGGAAGGTTTCTTGGTGGTGGTGGCATTTGAACTAGGCTTCAAAGAATGTGTAGAATTTAAACCTGTAGAGATGGAAAGTGAACAATACAAATGGAAAATATCACAACAGGGATCCCTGTGTGGCTCAGTGATTTAGCGCCTGCCTTCGGCCCAGGGCGTGATCCTGGAGACCCGGGATCAAGTCCCGCATTGAGCTCCCGGCATGGAGCCTGCTTCTCCCTCTGCCTGTGTCTCTGCCTCTCCCCCTCTCCCCCCACCTCTCTATGTGTGTGTGTGTCTCTCATGAATAAATAAATAAAATCTTAAAAAAAAAAAAAAAGGAAAATATCACAACAGAAAAGCTCCCTCCTAAGACACTGCAGATGTTTTAGGCAGAAGGAGAGAGGTCTGTCTGGGTGTGTGTAGGAAACACAATGGATTTTTGCTCTAACATTTACAAAGTGCTTCTATACACTCAGTCTTAGAGAAACTGTGTGGTGTGCAAGGAGAGAGGGAGATTCAAAACCCACAGTGCCTGGGTTCATACTGCCACCTACCAGCTTAGGACTTGGAGCAAGTCACCTCAGTTCCCTCCTCTGTAAAATGGGGATAATTGCAATACTGCCCCTGTAGGTTGTTAGGGGGATCAGTCCGTAATAGTATCTATAGTAGATACATGCTACACGACAGATGAGAAATTAGTATTGCTCAGAAGCCACACAAGGGCCTCATAGAGGCAGCAGTCACAGAAAGTCCTCTGTCTCTCAACCATGTGCTCACTATACCCCAATGAGCCTGAAGTGAGAGACCCTGAAACACACCTTGTGGGCACTCTAGCCCAGTGAGTGGTTCTCAACGAGGAGTGTGGTTTTGCACACACACCTGCACATGTGTACACACACACACACACACACACACAGATACACACAGGAGACATTTGGTAATATATGGAAACACTTTTGGTTATTAGAACTGCGGGGTTGCTACTGGCATCTAGTGGGTAGAGGCCGGTTATGCTACCAAACATCTTACAATGCACAGCGTAGAATTATCTAACCCCAAATTTCAACTGTGCCGAAATTGAGAAATCCTGAATAGAGCCGCCTCTTGAAGAGATATTTAAATAGTTAAATAGGGCAGCCCGGGTGGCTCAGCAGTTTAGCGCTGCCTTCAGCCCAGGGCCTGATCCTGGAGACCTGGGATCGAGTCCCCCGTTGTGCTCCCTGCATGGAGCCTGCTTCTCCCTCTGCCTGTGTCTCTGCCTCTCACGAATAAATAAATAAAATCTTTTTTAAAGATAGTTAAATATTTCAACAGGACTCCCCTTTGCATAAAATACTTTGCTGGAAACCATCAAAGCAAAAGGCAAGTTGTGGCACCAGTGAAAAATCTAAGTGTTGATGGCATCGCTGGGGGGGGCTCCTCTTGAAAAGAAAGCGCTATGTTCATGAAAAATAAAAGGAGAGAATCACCCGGAATCCTGATCTACGAAAGGGAATCTGAAAAAGCAGTCTAGCTCCTGAAAGAGGCAAAAAGCACAGGCGTGCTGCTGCAGTGTGGAAAGCACCCAGCCCGACACACACCTACACACAAAAATAAGTTATCTCTTTCCATCTGCAGCTCAAGGCTACCTCAACTGTCAAAAGTGCTAGAGAAAAAGGTCTCCTCCTTCCTATAGTTAATTATCATTCAACCTGCAAATATCACTCACTCCATGGATTGTGCTGTGAGTATACTTTTTCTCTTTAAAAGGCCATTAAATCTGGTATAAAAGACCTATTAATTTTCTACTATAAATAGTCTCCCAGACGCTAACTACTTCATTGTTTGAATCCGGGACTGCAGTTCACGCAGATGAAATTCTCTGCAAAGCTGTGGTTTTATACCTTCTGCCGGCCACTCTCATCTTCCCCTCAGTCCTGGGAACAATAATTCAGTTTCCAAATACATTAAATGTGTTGTAAATAGTACATGCCTCCACAGCGCCACCTCGATGGACTGGTCGATCTTGTTGCGGTGTCATAAATTTGAAGGCATCTAATAAAGCTGCCACATGCAGCCAGACATTGTTGTTCTGAGACTTACCAGGCAGCTCAGTAAAGCACCTCACCTTGCTCATTTCTCCCCCACCATCCCTCCCATCTGTGCTCCTGGAGACACACCATTACTGGATCTTAGCAGCAAGAAGACTTATAAAAAGAGCATTTGTATACACTTGCCAACACACAAAGCCCATTTATGAACATTATCTTATTTGCTCTTCATAACAATATCTTGAGCTTGGAGTGAAAGCTCTTATAAAATGATCCCAATTTTGTAGATAGGACAACACGAGCACAACCTACTCGAGTCCTATAAAAATCTCTTTCGAGACCTGAAGTCAGCTAAGACAAGCAAGACCTATGGGAGATGTTCTCATGATACTGCTCATCCTGGCTTGAGTTCCCATTCAAGCAGAACCTGAGACTTGGATTCCAGTGTAAGTGGTGTGGGAGATGATTCTAGGAAGTATCAGGAAGGGAGCGGGGAAAGAAGACACGAAGGGAGACAGTGAGGGTGCTTGATGGAACAGGTACCAGTGGGAACCCTTGAGGCTTAATCCCACAGGGGAGCACTGTAGATAGTATGGGGTGATCCTCCCTGCAGGCGAGAAAGCTGGAGTATGACTGTTCCAATTCCCATCCACTATTGCCTGAAGCCTGTTCTTGGGTGGGGTGGGGGGAGGGTGGAGAACTCCTCAGAGCTTCGGACGCTTGCTGTAGGACATCAAGACAAGCCAGTGAAAGAAGGTATGAGTGCCACTAGGGTGGTGCTTCTCCATCTTCAAAATCATCGGTGTCACCTGTGGTGTTACAGTGCCAGACTATGCAATGAGAACATACAGAGGAATCTCGGCTCTCTCTTCTGTGCAGCTGTGCTCCTGACATCCCTATGGCATCCCTCTGATCGTGACATCTCTATGACATCTTTTAACATAATAGCCACTCTCTGACCTTCGAGGCTAAACACCTTCTGATGCTCTCCTCCCCCATTTACTGGTGGGACACTACCTTCCCCTTCAAAGTTACTTCTCAGATTACAGACTTACTCCAAGGCATGAGTGGCTGGTAACTTTAAACATCTCTCTTCTTAGGAGGCAAAAGAGACCAAAATCTTAATCAACAATGGTCAAGTTCAAAAAGGGTGTTGCCTGTGTTCTTCTCTAGGATTTTGATGGAATCTTGTCTCACATTTAGATCTTTCATCCATTTTGAGTTTATCTTTGTGTATGGTGAAAGAGTGGTCTAGTTTCATTCTTCTGCATGTGGATGTCCAATTTTCCCAGCACCATTTATTGAAGAGACTGTCTTTCTTCCAATGGATAGTCTTTCCTCCTTTATCGAATATTAGTTGCCCATAAAGTTCAGGGTCCACTTCTGGATTCTCTATTCTGTTCCACTGATCTATGTGTCTGTTTTTGTGCCAGTACCACACTGTCTTGATGACCACAGCTTTGTAGAAGGGGAGGAGGGTGGGGGGTGGGAGTGAATGGGTGACGGGCACTGGGTGTTATTCTGTATGTTAGTAAATTGAACACCAATAAAAAAAAAAAAAAAAAAAAAAAACAATGGTCAGCAACGGTGGCTCCGGGCCTATATATTGTTTGGTTTGGCTTTAATTTTTTTATTTTATTTTTTTATTTTATTTTCAAGATTTTATTTATTCATTCATGAGAGACACAGAGAGGAGAGAGGCAGAGACACAGGCAGAGGGAGAGGCAGGCTCCATGCAGGGAGCCCGACGTGAGACTCGATCCCGGGACTCCAGGATCATGCCCTGGGCCGAAGGCAGGAGCTAAACCGCTGAGCCACCCAGGGATCCCCCGGTTTGGCTTTTAGATTTTTAATTAGCTGTCACAATTTTTAAATATTAAAAGATTTCACCTAAAAATTGGAATTCCCTTCTTCTCCTGAAGCATCGGATGACCTGGCCACCCTGACCCACATGAAGACAACACAAGGGTCTGCTGGAGGGGGTGGAGGCTGCTCCCCTGGACAGGGCATCCATTCTGCACTTACCTGCACCCCTACTCCTGGCCATCTTCCCTCATTCCAAACACCTGCCTGCTTCTCCGGGCTTACGGATTTGTGATGCCTGACATTAGAGATGAGAGAGAAGATTCTTAGAAGTCGTTGTTTTTATTTGTGGTCCTCTGTCAGTGTCCTTGAAATCACACTATCTAGTGTATATTTATTCTTAGCACTTACCTAACCTTTTAGCTCTGTAAGAGAGGAAGGGTTTTTGAGAACTTTGAGGGATGATACAGACCATTATATAAATCTACATTTAATTTTCATTAGAATTGTCCTAGATAGTGTTTGAACTTTAAATCCTATAAAGTAGAAGCAAATCTGTGTTTCAAGTAGAACTTGCCAGAAGAAGGGACAAGAAAGGCATTTAGATAATTTCATCTGGACGTGTGAAGCCAAAGCAAGATTCATCCTTCCATTATCTGTAAGTTGGAGCCACCTGTTTTTCATGACTGTCTGCTGGTTGGAAAAGGAAGCCCTGAGTTTAATTAAGTTATGCGTGTGGGAGGCACATGCTCTGCAGCAGCAGCAGTTAGATTATTAATGGACTCCTATATTGAAGTGTTCACATTTTTGAAAGGCTAATTACAATATAATTTTAGTTTTAAAATATTGCTTTGCCAAGGGTGGGAGTTGTATCATGTATTATTAAATGGTACCTTTTTTTTTTCAATCTTAGGGGAACTCTTGGCTTGTTTATGGTAATCTTTAATATTCAGTTACTTCTCATGCTTTCTTACTTGATGCATCTAACTCTTGGAACAGAAAAATATGCTGCATGCTTGTCAAATACCAAAAAGCTACACTGGAGTTTCCTTGGCTGATTTTTCTTATGAAGAAAGTCAAACTGTTCATAGGTTGAGTAAACTAAATTTTGTGTTTTTCCTTGCTACCTGAGACCCATGATCTTATCAGCTGTGCAATTTTAACATTTCTGGAGGGAAGATTGAAGTAGTTGTCTAACGAGCTTATTCTGGAATCCATACTACCGTTCCCTGGTTATAGCTGCTCAAGTAGGACTCCAGTTGATTGTAATGGGAATCACATGATTTTTAGATTCAAAGACCTAATTTAGAGTCCTTGTGTTAGAAGTTCTGTTTACTGCATATTCCAAACCAAAATCAACACACATACCTTCTACCCACATATCCTTCCAATGAAAATCATGGTCACTTCAATGACATTTTAGTTTTACGAAATCAGAGAGAATGAACCTATAGAAAAGAACATGAATAGGAGTAATTAGTGTTTTTATATGTACTGGGAAGAGCCTCAGGGAGAAGAGGTGTTTTTCAAATGGCACCTATTCAGAGCAGTCCTCCACTGGACTCGGGCTAGTCCTCTAGCTGTGGTCAGCAAGGGCTGTCATTTGATATCTGCATTGCCCACCAGCCCAGCATCTCCTTGTGCCTGTCCAGACAAGCATTGCAGTAGCTGGCTAAGTACCTTGCAATGATTAAAAAAAAAAAAAAAAAGGCTCCATTCCCTCCTATTACCTTTTGCTGTATTTGATCTTTTTTTAAAAGAATTTTTTAATGTAATTTTTAAAAAGTTATACTTTGCCTACAGGAAGTGCTAGAACAAAGGAGAAAGGCCTCACCTGCTCTGCAAGATGACCAATCCCTTAGGCCAGTCATGTCACTCCCTTGCCTGGAGACATACATTCTTCTGCTCCCTGGGTGGGGAATTGACATGACTAACCCCCAGCAATGAGCTGAGATTTTGCCGCCCAATCCTCTGTGTAGGCAGTTGTACCAAGTCCTCTTATCGTGGGAACAGAGAGGTGCCCATAGAAACCAAAACAACTTGATGTATCCTCTTGTCTGAGTATCCCAAGGCCAAGGATGTTCCCACATCTTTTTGAGCCTATGGCAGAAATCCAATCCTGCGCTCTTTCCTCATCCCCGGCATGTTCTGACTGACAGAGCGAACAGAGCTGGTGCGGTACCATCTGGTGGCAAGTCTACCCTACCAGCTTAGCCCAGCCAAGCTCCCCCTCAATAATTGCTTACATATTTTCAGTTCTAACTTGTTGCCGTGAGTCAGTACCTCGCCCCAATTTGCTGTTATGTTTTATATTTAATCAAAATAATAAACCCAATTCTCTGCTCCCTCCAGCTTCAGCTGTTTAATTGCTGATAGAAGAAAGGAAGAAAACTTTCACCACTTGGCCAAGTTGTGTTAGTAATATTAAGAGGATCAGAAATAATAGGGGATGAGGGAAATGCCAAGACTATGGGCCCATCTGTATGCCCAAGACCAGTACGGTTATGATCTGGGAGGAAGGAAAACAACAGCCCTTGCTGAGCACCAACCAGGAGCTACACTCCCTGATCTGGTTCTGCTTGGGCTTCAGGTTGTTTAGAGTTGGCCACAGTTAAAGATGAGTATGTAAACTTGAAAAGGAAGAAAGCCAGATGGTCCAGGAAGAGCTGGAACTCTGAACCTTGTATACTACAGTTACTAGAACTAGAGATTCTACTACTGCTAGAAACTCTGGGGAAGTAAATAAGGTCATTTACTACTCAGGTTGAAGATATATGCAAGCCAATGAAGTAACAATGCAACTCATGACTTGGTATTAAGGTTTCTTTGGGATCTTATTAGAGTTGCAGAGTTTTGGGGTGCAGGAAGGAGAGGGAGAGGTAAGTTTTCACATAGCTCCCCAGTGTTCATTCCGTCTCAGGCAGAAAGTATTAGCTGTAAGGGCTGCCCAGTTTGTGGGTGACTGAGCCCTCAAGCTCTCTGAAATACGATTCTCCCAGGGCGAGAACTCAGATGCTTGAGTCTCCTTAAATAACCTTAAGTACCCCAGGCTCTTAGGATATGTGTACAAAAGATTCAGGACCTTTCACAAGGCCCTCCACAGGCCCATGCCCATGAAACTTCACAACCTGTGGATCCACCACAATAGTCAATGAGTGATGAGGCTCTTCCTTGTTTCTGCCTTTTTCTGATTTTAAAATCAGGAAAGAACTGTTTGAGATCATTTCTTCTTCCCTTTATCATTCCTAATTCCACTTCCATCCCCCTTGTCTGTCTACACCACCAGTGGCTAGTCAACCACAGGTACTAAGGTGCATTAATTATCTCTGTGCAGGGGCAGAGGCCTAGATTTCTGTGGTGCGAAGGCCTGCGTGCCTAGGAGAGGCTTTCTGTACCTGTCTGCAGGTGGGCACAGTGATGTGTTCAACCTTTGCTACAATTCATTAGCATGATCCTCGCTGCATGTGGCTAGCCTGGAATCTCTTTCCCCTGGGGCTCCACTATGTTAACGCCTAGAAAACTTGGAGTTGCTAGGTGAAGTCCTCCAACGCACAGAAACCAAGAGGGCGCTGTGGCTGGCTTCCACCTGGCACCCTTCTGAATCTGTAGTGAGCCAGGGAATCCGGGTCAAGAGATAAGAGCCTTAGCTCCAGGTGCAACGGTGTGGATGTTTGGCTGGGTGAGAAAGGAATGAGGTCAAAGAAGGTAAGAGCTATATATCAGTTACAGATCACTGTGCTCTCTGGAACACCTGCTGGTGCTCTGCTGGGCAAGCGCCTCCATATGCCCAAGCTCTTGTCTCAGTGCCTCTGGACCACTTGGTCCACTGCAGTCTCCTCGGGGGAGGCTCACAGACCACTCAGTAGGTCTTTCCTCCCCACCCCGCTCCATCACTATGGCTTCTAACCATTTCTCTTTCCTTTTTTGAAAACTGCTGGGGTAGCCTAGGTGGCTCAGTCGGTTAAGCATCTGCCTTTGGCTCAGATCATGATCTCCGGAACCTGGGATCAAGCCCTGTGTCAGGCTCTCTGTTTAGCCTCCCCCTGCCCCTACCCCCTGCTTGTGCATGCTCTCTCTCTCTCTCCCTCTCTCAAGTAAATAAATAAAATCTTTTTTAAAAAACAAAAATTGCAGTGCAGATGATGGCATGACTTGCACCACCCTCTTCAGCTGTTGGGCAATCACCACACTCCACACCCCCCTTCATTAAGAACAGCACTCAGCTGGCTGTCTTGCTCTCCAGCTCTACACAGGCCATTGTTCGTCCCAAGGCCTCTTTCAAGGACAGGTGTTCTCCGTCTTCATCATTTTCTTCTATCCTCCTTGGGCATCTTTTCCCTTGGTTGTGCTCTGACCTAAATTTCCACTTGGTTTTCATCTCTGTCTTGGACACCATTCCCTGCCCTTCCACCACACCTCCCTATCTTTTGAACCCCCAGGGCAACTATGCATAGAACCACCTATTTTTAGCTATCCATAGCCCCCTATCCTGGTCTTCACTCTCCAATTTATCCAGGTACATCCTGAGGTCCCCTGCTGAGTCATTCTCTTGCAAACATCACCTTCTGCCCTGCTTGGCCTCTACACCTCCAGTGGCAACTCAACCAAAGGTACTAAGGTAGGTTAATTATCTCTGTGCAGGGGCAGAGGCCTAGAATTCTGTGGTGCGAAGGCCTCTGTGCCTAGGCCTGAGTCATGCCTCTCATACCAAAAGAATAACACCTCAACCACTCTCTTCCTTGGACATACATCTTGTCAGCTCAGTGTGACTGGACAATATTAAACACACGGCCTTGCTACTTTTTAAAATTTCTGCACAGCCCCTGCCCTCCCCCCGGCCTAGTTTTACCCAGAAATAACATTGCTGGGCACCTGTGTAGCTCAGTGGTTGAGTGTCTTCCTTTGGCTCAGGTGTGACCCTGGGCTCCTGGGATGGAGTCCCACATTGGGCTCCCTGCATGGAGCCCGCTTCTCCCTCTGCCTCTGCCTCCCTCTCTCTGTCTCTCATGAATAAATAAATAAATCTTTAAAAAAAAAAAAAAAAGAAATGTCATTGCTTTTCCTAGGGATCATCCCTCGAGACTCAAACTTTTTCCACTTGTCTCATTTCTCCATAGAGTTAACTGACACTCTTTGCCCATTCACAAAATAAACACCACCTGAGTAACCACCCTCATCCTCCCATTATCAAATATACAAACCTGAATGCTTCCTTCTGTTGTAAAGGAAATGGTGTCTTTGCTTATAGCCACAACTGGGGCTCTGCTGCCCATCTCGTCTACCTCCCCGCCCCCCTGCTCCCCATTGGTCTCTTCTGGAAGAGGGAAGATGGGCTAGAGGTTGAATCAGCCGATGGCCACTGATTTAACCAATCATGACTCTACGAGGAAGCCTCCATTAAAGCCAAAAAGGCTGGGTTCCGAGAGCTTCTGGGTTGGTGAACACGTGCAGAATGAGGAGTGTGACATGCCTGGAGAGGCCACGCAAGCCCCCTTTTCCACAGACGCAAGGTCTTTTCCACAGACCTTGCCCTGTGCATCTCTTTCATCTGATTGTTAGTTTGTATCCTTTATCATATCCCTTAATAATTAATAAACTGGTCAGCACAAGTGTTTCCCTGAGTTCTGGGAGCCACTCTAGCAATCTTAAAGTACCTAAAGAGGAGGTTGCTGGAGCCTCTGTAGAGGGTAGGTCAGCAGCAAAGGTAACAGCCTGGCGCTCAAGGCTGGTGTCTGAAGTGGGAGGTTGTAGCAGAACCCTTAACCTGTGGAATCTGATCCATAGTTCCAGGTAGATAGTGTCAGAATATAGTTGAGCTCTTGGATACCAGCAGAGGCCTGCTTGGTGTTGTGGGGGAGGGGGAACACCCCAGTGTTGGAGTTGGCTCTGGGAACGCCTAAAAGGTGTCAGTGAAGGGATGCACTCACATAATTCGAATTTAGGAAGATATAAAAAGGCATACAAAGTAGCATCAAATGACCTCCCTCACTCTATACGTGGTCGACATTTGCACCTGCTGGTGCATCTTAGTGGAAATATTTCATGCATGTGTGTAGCTACATACAAGTATGTATATTCTTTCTTCGTTTTTAAAAACAAAGCATGCTGCACAGATTTCTCTGCATTACCTTTTTCACTTAAGTGCACATGTTGGAGATCATTCCACCTTTGTTCATACAGAGCTTCCTCATTCTGTTCTACAGCTGTCTCATTCCATTGGAGACACATATCATAACTTATTGAACCAGTGCTGCATCGAATATCTTGTTAAAAAATGAAGAAAAACCACAGCCTTCTGCGATCTCACATTTCCCCTCTAGCCACGTCCCATTTCCCTTCTTCTCTTTATACCCAGACTCCTCAAATCTGTCGATCCCCCTTGCATTCTTCATTCTCCACTGAAATTGTTCTTGTCCAGGTTACCAAAGTCAATGACCATCTCTTTGACTTCATCTAACTTGAATTCTCTGGATCAATGTTGATCACTTGCCCCCTCTTGTTTCCAAACAGCTTACACACTCGTGGTTTTCTACCTTTCAGGTTACACCCTTTCTGGAGTTTTCTCTCCTTTATGTTTTGAAGTACTTTAGGTCTTCTTATCTATCTACCCATTGTCCCTAGATGAACTCATCCTGAACTTTGGCTTTAAATCCACATACTGATGGTCTCCATATTTATATTGCAAACAGAGACTTCTCTAAATTCCATATACAGCTGCCTATTCAACATCTTTACTTTGATGTTAAATAAGAGTCTCAACAACAAAGTTCTTGAACCCTCTCCCCCTCCCCGTCCTCCTCTTCTTCCTCCCTAACCCTGTTCCTGAATCAGACTTCCCACCCCAGTATACAGCACCACTCTCCATCATCATGAAAGCCAAAAACCTACAAGCCATCCTTAATTCTTCTCTGCCAGCTGTCCAGTCCATATCCTAGTCCTGTCAATTTTATCTGGAAACTGACCCCAGCATTTCTACTTCTCTTCCTATTGCTCACCACTGTCTCCCTAGACTTCCCCAATAACCTGCTGGAGTTTCTCTATTCTAGCTCCTGGCCCCTCCAACCCATTTTCCTCAAGGAGCCAAACTAACATCTTAAGATGGTAATGAGATCATGTAGATCAGACCAAATCACTTTCCTGCTCAAAACTTCCAATGACTTTCTTTTGCACATAGAATAAAATCCAAACTCCTTATGATAGCCAAAAAGATCCCTTAAGAACAAGCCAGGGTCTCTGCCTTTATTCTCCTAATTCCAGCCCAACCACACTGGCCCTTTTCATTCCCCCAAATCACTGTTCCCTCTGCCTGAAATGCCTTTCCTCTGAGAGTTGCCAGCTCATTTGCATCCTTTGACCCCCCACCCTCACCCCAGTCCTATTGTCACCACCTCAGAGAGGTCCTCCTTGATTGCTTCTTCTCTCACCCCTGGCAACATCCTGATTATTGCCTTCCTAGGAAGTATTACACTCCAGTGTTACCCCATGTATTTGTTTGCTATTTATTTCTGTCTCCTCCACTAGGATACAAGCACTAAGGGGCCAAGACCTAGAGTTTGTCTTTAGCGTCTAGCTCCTGGCATGGTGCCTGGAATTTCCTGGAAGCTTAGTAATTCTCTGAAGACAAAATTATTTCCTAAACTACAAAATTACTAAAAGAATTTGGTCAAGTATTCTGATCTTACCAAAAATCTCATAAAATACTATAGATTCTCATCCTGCTTAAACCTTTTTTTTTCTTAAAGGTATCAAAATATTTAAGATTAAGACAATAAAAGATACTCAGATGTTGTTAAAAAGGGATGGATTTTGCTTTATTTAAAGGCTTCATTTGTGAAAAATCCTTAATTCTATCTTTCCTATAATTTCATACAGCAATTTTAATTTTTAAGGTTCTTGACTTTTTTCTAGTTTAATTATCTGTGAATGTTTTAATGAAAGAAAGCATCCAATAAATTTCATTATGTGGCAGGCATATTATTTCTCTGAAAACAGCTCAGAATTTACAGGAAAAAAAAAATCAGTTCGGGGAGTTGCCAACAGAGTCGAAGGCAAAATTGGTAGAAGTGACACACAGGAGGCTGTACCTTGTCCTCAGATGTGCAACTCTTGTGGGCATGCATTAAGATTTTAACTTATCTTAAGGAAACTATTGCTCTTCCGGGATTATCAATGTCCAAATCACGACTTCCAAACACTTTTTCTTCACCCCTTGTCTGTTCCCATAAAATGTGGTGCATTCTCCCCAGAGCTTTCTTAATGCAAAGTCATGCATACATATTGGACTTCAAATAAATAAATCCCTGCCTATTCACTGTTTGCTGTTTGTATCACAAAGCTCCCGCTGACCAGCTGGCACATGCATAGCCTCCAAGGCTTCTGTGGCTTGATTTATTTTGTAGTCTCTTAATTCATACGTATGATGCCACTGCTGTATATTATACGGGCAGGGCCATCTCGTCTATAAATTATGAAATCAGTTGGAAAGCCTGATTGCCTGTTAGTGAATGTGTGCTCCCTGAACATTAATCTCACACTGGGCTGCAGTCAACAAAGTCCTGGCATCAGGCCAACCCACCAGCACTGGAGCACTTTTGACTGCAAGTCAGGTTCACCGAGTTGAACAAGTGTGGAAGACGGATCGCAGAGCAGCCCAGGAGGCTGGGGTAGGATGCAAAGGACACTGGTGACTTCAGCCTAAAGAAACTTAGGAAAACCTCAGCAGAGTATCTGCAAGTAGGCCATGACAATGGAGAAGCAGCAGCAAAGGCCCCATCTTTCTGGCCTAAAGGAATCAGAGGGAGCAGCAGAGACATCACAGAAGGGGGGCCAAGTGGCAGACCAGCTCCAACCTACAAAGACTAAGGATCTGGGGGGCGGCAACCAGTTGACTAAGGACATGCAGGCTGTACACACTGGAGCCAGAGGGGTGGGTGGCTATGTGGGTTCAGGCGCACAGATACACATACCAGAAACAAGGCCAGCTTCCTTCAGTCACCCCGTTTGTCAGCAGTGCCATTATTTTTAAAGTCCTCTATAAATCTTAGAATTACATTTTAAATTTTCCTATAAAAGCAATATATAACTTTTGCCCCTCCCCCGAATCTCTCTCTCTCTCTCTCTCTCTCTCTCTCTCACACACACACACACACACACACACACACACACACACACACAATTGTCCTTGTGTGTAGAGTAAAACATGGAATGTCAAGTCCTCCATTTATACCTCCCAACCCTATTCCCTAATGTAACCACCATGAACTGAAGGTTTCATCAAGTTCCTTCTAACCTTTTTTGAAGCTTTCCTCCAACTTCAGCTTTGTTCTCTTTCTCCAAGAAAAGAGCATGCTTGGAACTCACCCCTTCATGAGTGAGGGGAGTAGCTTTCCAGCCTCAATCTCTGCATTCACCACCGCCCCAACCCCTCACCCCAACCCTTCACCTTGCCCTACCCCCACCCCCACCCCCGCCAATACTAGACTCTTCTTCCTGGAGCACTATTTGCTCTTAGAAAAACCCCAGGGCCTCTCCCTAGAGCCTCCCACATGGCTTCCAGACCTGTCATCCACCCTCCACCCTCCTTACACAACCACATTCCTTCCCCGAGTCGTCCATCCAGCTAGAGCTGTCCCCCCGCATTCACCTTATCCGTGCTTCCCTGGGTTTCTGCCCATGCCACCTCTGCCTGGTGCAGTCATCTTGTCCTCCCACCCACCTACCTCTCCTCCTTTGTTTGCTCATCTCTTTCCTCTTTATCCTTCCATTCCGGTCTCACACTCTACTTCCTCTGCAGAATCTACCTGCTCCGCCAGCCCAGCAGCTCTCTCTTTTCCCTAAACACCTCCTCAGTTACATGGCTTAGCATTTGTTGTTTTCTAGTTCTCCGTGGAGTGTTCATTCTCTCTCTTCCGGTGCGAAGGAGATCTCTTGAGGTTAGGCAACGTACTTTAACAATTCTGTTGGCCCCATAGAAGCTGGTCCCACGTTGAAAGTTGAACAATTGGGGAAAAGTCTCAGTGTCCAGGAAATGGCCAGAAAACAGACAAAGTTTGCTTTTCACATAGATACTTATCTCCCCACTATTTTGTACACAGGGCTGGCTTTCATTTTTTGCTTTTGGTTTATGTCCCTCTAATCATTCCCTTTTATGTGGTCATTAAAATAGAGGTGAAATTACCTTCAGGGCAAGGCAACTAATAGGCTTGGTGGATTAACTGCACCCTTCCTTTCAGGGAAAAGAATTTGTATGCATGTGTGTGTCCTAGAAATTTGGAAAGATACTGTCACTCTCAAAAAAGCCAGCTCTTGGAGGTACAGCAGGTAGTTAAGCCCTACCTGTGATTTGAGACCCACTTGATTTTAACTTTAAACATTTAGTCCACATGCCATTTTAACAACTCATGGAATGCTTTCTTTTTTCTCATTTTAGTGCAGAAGAAAATTTTAAAGAAAAGGGTAAATCTACTGGTGTATGACATATGCGGGTCAAGATCTTACATAGATTTTCAGCATTAAGGCAGAACGAATAGACTGCAAGATTACAAAGAAAACAAATTCAGAGCAGTAACCTTTTGAGAACTGCCAAATTGCTGGCAGGATGAAAATGGGGTTGCATTTGAGAAATTATGCAGCGTTGTGCTTTGCTTCTTGGAGAAATGTACAGCACAGAGGAGTATATGTGTTTCTGTTTGAAACTATTTTTAATATTCATAATGACACTAACTGAAGCAAATCTGACTATATGTAGAACATGCAGTAAATGGTAAGTGGTCGTTGTGAGGAGGGGGAGTTATGTGGAAATAGAGGCTCTGGTGAACCAAGTATATTTTTGAAATATCAGACACATTCAGCCTGGATGCTGAAGATCACTGTGCAGGGTGAGAAAGTGTCGAAAATTTGCCCAGAAAAAGTCTGAAATCACAGCACACAGAGGGCTGGATTCTCAGCAGAATGAAGGAGGGGAATATATAGAAGAAAATATCTCTTTGCATATCATAAATATAGCAAAATTTCTAGCATATGTCGCTATTTTACTTTTTTATTTGGCAGACCATTTGTGACTAGTGATGGGTGGGGCTGTTCTTGCATGTATGCTTCAGCCAAGTATGATGAATGCTCAGACTATTTTTCCTGACCTTACATGAATTTATTTCTGTTTTTTTTTTTTTTTCTTCCTCATGTGCCTTTTCCTGGTGTTTTCTCTCACATAGGGTTCCTGGGCAGCTCCGTACAGGATCATATTAGAGATATATGGAGTAATTCCATTTAGATATAAAATTGACCCATTTCTGAAATGTGTTCCCTCATTTCCTTCATTTGATTTGACACACATGAGACGGCAAGCCAATGAGAATTTAAGTAACATAAGATTAATAAAGAAGCAAACACATGCTAATAAAGATTTAACTCCTACATCCATCACTTTTTTCCAGGCTTTAGATAAATGTTACTTCTAGGCTTTTCCAGAGTTCAATCAGTGTATCAGATCTTTGTGTCTATTTTGTTTTCAGATTTATTTTCCTACTCACATGTTTCTACATATTGATAAAGCTCACACATTTCTTATTTATAATACCTATTTGATATTCTGTGTTCTTAACATACCATAGCTTGTTTAGCTGTTTTCCTTTGGTGCTGCATCCAAGTTACTGTCAAATTTTTACTATTATATACACTAGGGATTCACCATCTGTGTAAGATATCCCTTATTTATTTCTTCTTTAGATTATTTTTAAGGTATTTTCAAAACTGGAATTCCTACATGAAAAGGAAATGAACCATGGTTCCCAAACTCCCATAACCTACATCCAAATTGGCCTCCTGAAAATTTCCATCAATCTGTTGTGCCAACAGCTATTGAAAGTGTATCCGGTTTCCCATACCCCTTATAAAATTGAACTTTCACACATTCATTTTTGCTAATTTGAGAAATTCACTGAAAGACTTTTTATTTGTATTTCTCTAATTTCAAAAAAGGCCGTGATTTTAATGTAATTATTTATAGAATGTATTTCTTCATATACCGTCTGTTCATTTCTTTTGAACATTTACTAATTTATGTGTTTATATGAATTTGTATATGTTTTTGTAGTAGAGACAGTAGAGAACAGGGAAAGTTGAGAACATGGCTCTGAAGCCAAACTCCTGCATTTGAATTTGATCTTCTCCACTTATTAGCAAGTAAACTTCAGCGAGTTAATCAATCATTCTGTGTCTAAATTTTCTCCTCTGTAGAATGGTGATGATAATAATAGCAACCACCTCTCAAAGTTCCTTTGAAGAGTAAATGGGTTATTACATGTAAAGTGCTTAGAACAGTGGCGGGCAGATAAGTCTATGTAAATGTCTGTTTACTTTTATAAGTAAGCCTTTGAGTTAAAGTATTTTTAACTTATTATTCCATTATTTTTCCATTCTGTTACTTTCCTTCTGGTGTTTATTCTATGACATTTAATTGAATTTTAAAATATACATCCAGGTATGCCCTTTTATTGCTAGGAAAAATGTCATTTTAAAACCACTCCTTGATGATTTGCATTTTGTTGACTACATGGTATTAGAGTCTGGCTCCAAGTGAAGGTAATATTCAAAATACTTAATAAGTGTTTTAGAAAACAATCAAAACATTTAACAATTGACAACATTTAACAATGATTAATAATTGTTTCAGGAGTCAATCAAAATATTTAGCAATGATAGAAATTAATCAACCAAGGGGCACCTGGTTGGCTCAGTCAGTTAAGTGTCTGCCTGCAGCTCAGGGCATAATCCTGGGGTCCTGGGATAGAGCCACCACCACCCCACCACCACCCCCAGGTAGGGCTCCCTGCTCAGTGGAGAGTCTGCTTTTCCCTCTCCCTTGGCCCCTCCCCCTGCTGTGCTCCCTCTCCCTCTCTCTCTTTCTTTCTCTCTCAAATAAATAAGATCTTTAAAAAAAAAATGAAATGAATCAGAACAAGGCACCCACCAATCAGAACACTGCCCAACAAATCAGAAGTTGGCATCAACCTGTGAAAATGTACTTGATAAATATCCCCGCACTCCAAGTAACTGTTTTCTGTACTGTTGCAATTGTTCAATTCACATGTATTTGACAGCAAACCCTTTTCAAAGCATAACATTACTTCTGATTTGCAATGCCATCATTTCTCCTTTTGGAGAGGGACATTTGAGTGGTTTCATTGTGTTCAAAATACCTTTCACCTTTTACTTCTAATTACTTAAAATATCTAGCTATAGCTACTTTCACTAGTATCATACTAATTGCAAAATAATGCCAGGGATAAATGAAGTTCAGCTTGTGGTGGAGACTTCAAATGGCATATTTAATGTACACAAACCATTTAACCCACATACTGTAGATTAAGAGATTGTTCTCACAGTGCTAAAACTTTGATAAAATGTGAGAAATCGGATTTTTTAGGACGCCTGGGCAGTTCAGTGGTTGGGCATCTGCCTTCAGCTCAGGTCGTGATCCTAGAGTCTTGGGATCCAGTCCCACATCAGGCTCCCTGCAGGTCTCCTTCTCCCTATGTTTCTGCCCCTCTCTGTGTGTCTCTTGTGAATAAATAAATAAAATCTAAAAAGAAATAAATCGTATTTTTCACACATTATAATAAATACTGAGATGTTTGGAAGCCGTTGGTTGTCTAGAATGAGGTTTTTACTTGCCATTGCATAGATAGGCATAGCTACAGCCTCTGGTTATCCAAAAGGTTGTTGACGAGAGGATGGAATATACTCTGCCGATCGGTGTTACAGAACTCTGTCATTTCAAGTGCCTACTCTACTGATATTGGCTATTTTTTTTTTTCTCGGAGAAGTGAAAAAATAATTATAAGCTGTCTCTTTGGCTTATATATGCTTTGTACCCTTATTTCTTCTTCCATCTCTCAGTTCTCAGATTTTAGTAGCTGCTTCTTAGTAGCTGCGTGCTGCGGGGCATGGTGCTCTAAAAAAGTTAAATAAAAAGAGAGGGGCATTTTCTAATCATATTAGCACAGATTCCAGGACTATATTTTACGAGGAATATTATGACTTTCTTCAGCACATTTTCTTCATTCTGTCTCTTCCCTCTCAAATTGTAATTGATGCATTTCATTGTATGTGTGCATTTTCCTAACACTTTTGAATTTATCTGTAGGAAATACAGTGTGGCCCATACGGTTAGAGAGGCCCCTCTGATACTCTGAGAGGCAGCCTAAAAAAGTTGGCATATGAAACATGAGCTCAAATACATGCAAAAGTTACCTTAAGAGATACGGCCCAGGCTAAAAGCCGCAAGATTGGGTCTTGACAATGACTGACTAATGGTGTTAAAATATTCTAAGAAAGCATGTCTCAACACTATGGAATGGGCAACTTGGAAATCCGGGAAATGTGTGTGAGGAACATGTCAGGGTTCATGTTGGTCAACTAGGGGGACATGCCCACTGAGCAGAGTGAAAGTGTATCAGATGCATCCCCAAGGAGCAAAGGAGTATATTTGGTAAAAACAAAGTATAAGCTGTGTATAAGTGTTCAAATCCCAATCTCACCACTTACCAGTCACTTCAGGTAAATTATTTAATGCCTATGGGCTGGTTTTCTCATCTGGAAAGTGAAGATGATGATACTACTATTTACCTCCTGGGTACTGAAATAAGCTCATATATGAAAGCATTTAGAATGCTGACAAGGATGTGAGGAGTGTAGACGTTGATACAGAGTAGAGCCTTTAGAATGTACCTAATATGTAGCAAGCATTCAGTTGATGTTAGCTGTTATTTTGATGATATTAATAATAAATATCATTGTGCTTTAATGACATAATCACAAAAAGGACCCTCTAATTATCAAGTGTCTTCCCATGAAGACTTGCCTAGTGGAAAGGATGTGCTGATCTAGGAAAATGACTATCCAGTTCAATAATGTGGTTCGAGCTGTCATGGAAATTAATCTTCTGTTGGATACATCATTTTATTATGAATTTGATTAGGATGACTCCTTCCGAGGAAATAGCGAGATCTGCTTTTTGGAGCTGCAATGCTGAGAGCCAGACTTTAGACAGAGGTGAATCCATTAAGGTACCATCCCTTTCCAGCCTTTTGCCTGAGTGACAGGAAGACTACAGCAAGTCACAATCCTATCCTCTGGGAAACTACTCATGAGATGACACCTGTTGAGCTTGCATGAGAAAGTTCTAACAGAGACAAAAAGTTTAGTTGACTTCTGAGCACATACTCCCCTCCTCTCAGGCCAGCACTTGTGGACTATGAGACTCTCAGGCAGCACTATAACTTTGAGCCTGAAAATCAGAATAACCTACAGAATGATGTGTAGCCAAAGTGCTTTTTCCATTAGTATTAGTTGCTACTCAAGGAACTGCATATTCCAGCAGAGATGTGGCATCCACAAAAATGTGCAGTGCTTTTTGTTCTATTAATAGTACTTAAATAATTTATTTTGTTGTATCATCCGTTACATTCATTGAGTGGCAATAATTTGACAAGCATGGCAGTTAGATATCTGCCAAGCACTCCTCGGGTCACCGGGAATCTGACAAAAGGTCATCAAGTCTGCTGGAGGTTTGCTAGAAGAGTGAGGCAGGCCTTTATTTATACTTTGCTGGAAGCCCCCACTGGGCAGATGTGTTTTCTATGGTCTTATTAGTTTAAAATTTAATAATTTTTCAGCATTTATCGCTTTGACTACAAGCTTCCAATAGAAAAGGGAGAATAAGTAAAGACTTTTCCTCTTGCTTTAAACTGTAATACTTTTACAGAATGCTATTGTCTGAAGCCAAATGCCAGGACAATGAGGCTAGAGCTGGGTGAAAGCTACTGGCTGAACTCCAGGGAAAAGGCTGCATGGCAACCTTGCTTCTCCATCCCAGAACCCAGGCCTACTTATGAGTAATGAGAATCAGCTCCAGGGACTGAGGATGTTGTCATGATCCAGAGAGCATGATCCTGTACTGTCCTCATCACATGTACAGCAAGACCTGGCATTCTTCCCAACCCTTGAAGATAGATAATAGTTCCCCTATTGAATCTTTTTTTGCTCTCTGGTTAAATATCCATAATTCATTCATCATTCTTCTTAAAAGATGGTTTGGATTCCATCATTAGCTTTGTAAGATTCACCCAGAAGACCCTTTAGGAGGGCCAGATCCTCTGTAGGTTTTAGTCCCCAAATATGACTAATGACTTTTAAGCTATCTTGGGCCTAGCCAGGATCACATAAGAGCTACTATGGATTCTCAAACCAACACCAGACCCCAGACCCAGAAAACATGGGCCTTTGACCTCAGGAACTGAAGGGAGAGGGTTATATCACTTCAGTTTACCATCAAAGATGTCAGGTGAATTTGCTTCTATGTGGATAGAACTGGAGGGTATTATGCTGAGTGAAATGAGTCAATCGGAGAAGGACAAACATTATATGGTCTCATTCATTTGGGGAATATAAATAATAGTGAAAGGGAATAGAAGGGAAGGGAGAAGAAATGGGTAGGAAATATCAGAAAGGGAGACAGAACATAAAGACTCCTAACTCTGGGAAACGAACTAGGGGTGGTGGAAGGGGAGGAGGGCGGTGGGTGGGGGTGAATGGGTGACGGGCACTGAGAGGGGCACTTGACGGGATGAGCACTGGGTGTTATTCTGTATTTGGCAAATTGAACACCAATAAAAAATAAATTTATTATAAAAAAAATAAATAATAAAATAATTTTTGTAAGTTAAAAAAAAAATGTCAGGTGACTATCTTTCTATGTTGGCTCCAGAGGGTCCTCAGAACGGATCCATGTGTTTGTGTGACCAAGCTTTGACAGGACAGTCAAAATTTACCTTGAAAGTGTCATTTTTGGGACAGAGCAAATTCTTAAGAGCATTTAAAAAAAACTGTCAAAATACAGGAGATAAACGTTAAGAGGATAGTAAAAATAAGAAAGGAGTAATAAAACTGCCAACCCGTATTCTCTCCAAGCTGTATTTAGGCAAAATTCTATTTGTTCTCTCATGGAAAGAGAAGACTGTCAGATTTAAGGGCCCAAGCAAACAAGAAACAGGGTGCGTTAATTGAAAGAATTATTGTAATCAAAGTCTGAGTGGAAAACTACATCCTTCATAAATTTACACTGCAGTGAAGTGCATTTCTGTCCACACTTGTAAAGACAAAGAATTTTCCTCATGTCTGACATACAAATACAATAACCTTGCCATCCAGTAACCAGAGAATAAAGTTGGATGATTTTAAAAGCTTTTTTATGGTAGTGAACACGAGGATGTGAAAAATGCATTGTCACTCCGTTAGGTAGGCATCTAGGTGTGCAATAATTGATCAACACTCCTGAAAGTGTGACTGGAGACAACAAAGCAGATAAAAAGAAATGCTGTAGTTCTATAAAAGTTTAGGTATGTACGTGTGTGTTTATATTTATACATATATATTTCAGAATTCAAGTGTTGTGATCTAAAATATTATCCTACAAAATAAATATCAGCTAAATGAATCCAGGCACAACTTGATGAAAATCACTACACTATATGCATTTGTGACACAAGCACAACATAGGGGTCAGAAGAACATAAGACACTGACATTTTATCATTTTTAACACCTCTTTTTAAAAAAGTCAGTGGTAGATATGATCTAAACGTAATATGGAGACTGCTTAATATCAGTTCTTCAAACATTAGGCCTGATGAATACAATAAAGGACAGAGCTCACAAATGAGCCAAGTGGGAGAGGAGTGCCAGGGGCCTTAATTCAGCTCTGCTCTACTGATGGATGCGTATCAAGCATCATGTAGCTGATGTCCCAATTGGTCCCGAATCATTTCTCTGTAACGGCAAACAGTTTTTCTGAGCCATCTCTATGCTTTCCCTCAGTTTCTCTTATGAAAAATCACTTCTTAAAATTAAAAATACAGGGATGATATTGTATTCAGAATGTAACAAGAATGTGCCGTCTCTCTGTGTCAAAGCTAAACAGTTGTGAAGTCAGTGTTCCTCAAAGTGGGGTTCCAGACCACGGACATTGGGATTCCCTGAAGGGAACCTTGCTTACAAACAGGATTCCTAATTCCTCTCCAAGACCTAATGAATCCGTCTTTCCCAGCATGGGGGCTGGGCGTAGGCCTTTTCACTAAGCCCACCAGGTGATGCTCTTACACACTAAATCTTGGGAAATCACCCTTAAAGAAATTGCACCTGGGACTTGGGCTTAATTACCCTTATATGAATCAGTGGTGCACTGGCACACACTAGAATCTCTTGGGGAGGTTTAAAGCCACACAACCAACCAAAAAAATAAAATAAAATAAAATAAATAAATAAATAAAGCCACACAACCACAACTGTACCTCATCCCCAGAATGTCTAATTTGGATGGCCCAAGGTGAGGCCTGGGAAGTAGCAATTTTTTTTAATTTAAACATGTTATTCCAATATATTTAGCTAATATTGGATGTTCATAAGCAGGATAATTCACAATAGCCAAAGGTAGAAAACGTGTTTTTCAACAGATGAATGGATAAACAAAATGTGGTATATACATACAACGATATACCTTTTAGCCATAAGAAAAGGAGATCCTGATATATATTACAACATGGATCAACCAATGAAACATTATATTAGGTGAAATAAGTCAGACACAACAGGACAAATATTGTATGATGTCACTTCTATGAGGTATCCAGAATAGACAAATTCATAGAGACAGGAAGTAGAATAGAGATTACCAGGCCCTGGGAACAGGTAGAAATGGAGAATTAGTGGCCACTAGTCACAGACTTTCTGTTTGAGGTGATAAGAAAGTTTTGGAAATATATTAGTGATGGCTACACAGCATTGTGACTATTGCCACTAAACTGTACACTTAAACATGGTCATACTTGTAAACTTCATATTATGTATATTTCACCACAATAAGAAAGTTTTTAAAAGGCAAAAATATGTCTATGATTTTAACGAAGATTGAAAACCTTTGTACCTAACATACTGGTGAAGCAAACCACCTGCCACAGAAAAAAACCGAGCTTATCATTTCATTAGTAAAAGGGGTTTATCGACTCCCCATTGACAGTTGAAAAAAAGTGAAGTCTTGAGCATAGCCTCAAACGTCCTCCATGATTTGGCCCTGCACTACCCACCCAACCTCATCTCTGATCGCCACCCTCCATCCTTTCTTTACTCCAGCAATAACTCCAAACTGAATGACAAGTAATCGTCTGAATACACTATTTGGATGCACACATCCATGCTTTTCCCACATGCTGTTCTTCCTTTCTGCAAATCATCTCCTTGCCAAAGACCGCTGGTCCAGCTCACCAATTAAGGCCGTGATGTCAACCCTGGCTGCACATTAAAATTTCCTATGGAGGCTTTTAAAACTAAGCAAGCCTGGGCCACTCCTTAGACCAATGAAATCAGTCAATTTCAGGAGTGGGAACTGAGCATCAGTCATTGTCTTAAATGCTCCCCAGGTGATTCTAATGGATGAGTGTGATTGAGAACCACTTCTTTACTTGTTACTCAATGTGTGGTCTGCTCCACCAGCAGCCTTGACATCATCTTGGAGCTTGTTAGAAATGCAGAATCTCAAGACTCATCTTAAACCTACTGATTCAAAATCTGCACTGTAACAAGATCTGTAGGTGATTTCTTTGCTTATTAAAATTTGAGAAACTCTCTTAAAGCTCATCTCAGGACTTTAAGTAGCCTTTCTGGACCGTTCAGCCTTGTTGACCACTTGTGCCTAGCACATACCTCTATACATACACATTTCTTATTGTACTAAGATTCTAAGATCTTGAGGTAGAGACAATATTGTATCTTTATATTTCCAGTATCTAGCAGGACATTTAGCTTCCATAAGTAATTACTTGAATTATATTAAATTTTAAAAACAACCTTATCATTAGCATTTCAAAAATAATGATAACACCCCAAAAGGAAAGACTAGACCACAGCAGAATAAAAGAGCCCACTGATGGACCAACTATTACGTGCCAATACCTTCAAACATGGGAAATCCACCCTTACTGGAGCCCCACAGGATGTGTCAGTATATCCATTTCATAGATAGAGTCACTGGGGCTCAGAGACAGGAGAAAGTTGGTTGGGAGCTAGTGCACAATAGGGATTTGAATCTCTCTCTGCCTTGTTCCACAGCCAGTTTTTCTCAGCCTCCAGCAATTTAAAAAACCAGCTCGAATTTCAAAACATTCTGAGTGTACCTCTATAGTCTCCTTTATTCTTCTCTCTACCTGCCCTCATCTTTTCTCTCACGTTCTCTCTTTATCCAAATTCCTCTCCTCCCTGGATCTTTTCTCCCAATCTTATTTTATTCCCTCTAGACGACTTACCGTATCCCTCAACAGAGATTGAAGTGTATTTTGGACTCTTGTTTTAGTTACTAAATGTATTTTCTCTTTCTAAAATTCAATATAGGGTCAATTACTTTCCTCAGTAAGTAGTGAAGACTTTGGAGAAGTCCTCTTCTGATAGAACATGAAGTAGGTTATAGAATTAAATACAATGTGAAGGTAATTTTAATTGAAAGTAAGAAACTTTACCATTGCTTCTCTTTGGTTTGATTTTATGCAACAGATAGAAATTATAAGCCTAAATTAAGTTGCTTTTTGTTGGAAAATAAGGCTCCAAGGAAACTCTTGTCTTTCTTTGCCCTTCAACAGAAAAGAAATGCAACTCAACCTCTCTTCTTTTTCTTCCATGTATCAAACTCCAGACTGGATGGAAACATTTATTTGAGAAACCAAGTGGTTTATTACTTACCTAGGTGTCATGTGTAAATATCCATCTTCACTGGAAACTATAACAAATTTTGCAATCTAATCCACAAATACATATTTTTCTTTCAAAGAATTAAAAAAATAGAACATCTCAAAAACTTCCTAAGAAAAAACAATAGTACCATTAAGTTAAGCAAAATGTCAAGGCTGAAAACCCCCAAATTTAATATAGAACAATAATTCCTTTTCTGGAATAGAATTTGAACAGAAAAGAAATAGCACTGTGATATATAGCCTGGTATATCCAAATAAAGATTACCACGATATTTTATGATAGCACTGGAAGGCCAAATGAAATAAAATTACTGCAGAGTTGAGTCTCCACAATGTCAAAATAACAAACTAGCTATGGTAATTCAACCCCAAACAGTATTACGTGCGCTGTACAATGTACCCTCTTTGGGTGTCTTCTCTCCTACGCTTATTGATGAGAACTAAATCTGCTGTGAAGTATCAGCCATCACTGTAGGGTAACCAACTTTCCTCTTTTGTCCAGAACTTTCCCACTTTTAGCTCTTCCCCCTGCCCTGAAAACCCCTCAGTGTCAGGCAAACTATAATCCTTGGTCACCCCACCTGGCAGTTGTGTTCAAGCCAGACCACACACTCCCCTTTTTCATGTTCAGGAGTGATAATCTGACTCAAACTGAGTCAATTGCATACTCTCTCCTGGTAAATCTTTCTTTTCTGCTGCAAGTTTGGACGGAAAGAGATGTAAACCAGGTCTAGAGCAGCCAGGGCACTGCGTGATAGAGCTGGCGCTATGTACTCTATCAGGGTAATACATCTAAGGAGGCACCATTCACACTGTAGATGTTAGGATTCTCTATGTTCCTTTGGCACTTTTTTTAGCAGTGAAAGTCTTGTTACTACAAAATCAATATATTATGACAATTTTCTGACTGATGGCATTAAAGTGTATTGAAGAAGGAAGCCTATTTCTAATTGACACACAAGTACCATATGGGCTGGTGGCTTTGCTGGAGGCGATTGTGTTTGGTGATATGCATTGGGGGAATCTAAGAATGCCACTCTGTGGAGAGAAGGGAGGACAAAGAAGCCATGCAGCATAAGCAAAGACCAGAGCCCACGTGTGTCAAGGCAGGGGAGTGTTCCTCATTCCAGCCTTCCACTCCTGAGCTTGACTGCCTCCTTAGGAAGATCCTCAGACACCTTATAACAAAATCTTCTTTTGGTTTCTATCAAAGGAATGGATTCTATAACTTGGAATCAACAGAGCCAATTTCTGTAATTTGCATCCAAAAGTTAAAGACGTGAAAATAAAGCAAACGTATTATCTGACAAAATTGCTCATTTTATTTATTCTCTGAAATGATCAGGAATTTTAATAAAAATAGTTAATCCTCTCTATATAGCCTCTGCAAAAAAAAAAAAAAATTAGAGAAATCATCCCTAGGAAGAACATTTTAAGTGTATGTTGCCAATACACTTAGCGAGTAATAATAAAGACATCTGGGAGTACAGTATTAATAGTATTTACTATTAATACTTTGGATGTCTGTAAGTAGATATTATTAAATCTTAGTAATCTAACAAATTCTGTATAAGAACTTAGCCTGATGGGTAAAGATGTTGTTACTGGCAAAGAGATTAAAAATGAGCATCAAATTTGTTTATCTCTCTTTTAGTGATGGGCATGTAATGCCATCCTTGAGATAGTGAAATGAAGGAAGTCTGCAATTAAACCCTTGATAAGAAACTCCAGAATAGCCATTCCACTTCAAGTTCTTCTTGTAATTATAAGTCTTGATATTTTCCAAACCGTACTGTTTGTATTCAATCACATGTAGTATCTAGAGTCTAGCACATGAAATGTAATTCAGTCGTGGGATTGCAAGCTTTCTGCTCCATCATATCACTAATAATGGCAATGGTGTGTATTTCTAGAGGGCTTTTCTTTAAAAGTAGTTTAGAGAATTGTCTTGTTGATCTGCACCTGTGAGATAGAGGCAGCACCAATGTTGTGCACAGGAAAAAGAAATCTTTCTAACGTATTCTAAAGAAAGCCACTTTCTTCAGACCTTTACTTACCAATATTATACATTCTGTAGCAAAACAAAATGAGCTCTGCATCTCCTGGTATAATTGAAAAGCTTATTTTTAAATGCCATATGTTACTATGATTCATGCTGTGTTTTTAATGATTATCGCACATGCAAGCAAAATGCTATATTAGTTTTATATTCATGTAATTCCTGATAATCACAAATACACACAATGAAAGACAGGAACAATATCAGGGTGCCAGAGATGCAAAGAATCTCAAAAAGTTTTCTAATCTTGCATCTGATCTTTATGGACAATTGAACTTAAGTCATCCAAGACAAATGGTAGCATTTCCTTTTCAATTTAATAAGTGCTTTATGGAAGTCTACAATGCCATCTAAACTACAGAGAATAAAAGAAAAGTTGAAGAACCTGATTCTGTCTCATTCTTAAGGAACATACAATATTTTTTTCAAAGAGGTATAAGATAAATAGAAAATAAACAACAGGATAATAGTGTTACGTATATCACGTGGCATACAGTAAAGGCTCTCAAATTTTAGCATACATCAGAATCCTAGGGCAGGTTTGTGAAAACACAAATTGCTGGGCTCCCACCTCCCATTTCCGATTCAGTAGGTTTGGGGTAGGACTTAAGAATTTGCATTTTCGAGTGGGAAATATCAGAAAGGGAGACAGAACATGAGAGACTCCTAACTCTGGGAAACGAACAAGGGGTGGTGGAAAGGGAGATGGGTGGGGGGTAGGGGTGACTGGGTGATGGGCACTGAGGGGGGCACTTGATGGGATGAGCACTGAGTGTTATGCTATATGTTGGCAAATTGAACTCCAATAAAAAAATTGCATTTTCAACAAGTTTCCACACTTTGCTGATGTTACTGATTTCCAGACCTTATTCTGGGAACAGTGCAGTAAAATATAGGGATTAAAAATGCAGGTTGTGGAGTTCAAGCACAGAATTTGGATTCCAGCTGCATTATACTACATAAGCTACTTATCCTCATTGCCTCAGTTTGTATGCCTGTAAAATGAAAACAAGAACAGTGCTCGCCTCAAGTATTATTGTGAGAATTAAATGAGATAATGCTCACAAAGCAATAGCACAGCCCCTGGCACATAGTAAGCACAAAATAAATGTTCATTATTAAAGCTATTTTATATTAGTAGTCCCAGCTACCAGTTTTCAAACCAGTACTAGTATGTGAAAAGAGAACATGTATATATATAAATATATATATATACGTATATATATATATTTATATATATATACGTATATATATACATGTTTATATTTGATAGTATAAAGTTATAAGATGTTTTTTCTTAGGAACCATTTTTCTGTTATCCTAAGATTACATACTTCTTAAATTTTGGTACTGATATATATTTATGTATATGAAAGTAATGGTAATAGGAACTGGCATTTACTTATTTGAATAACAAAAGCTTGACAATACCACAACTGTTACCCTCCCCCATCATAATTTGAGGTTGAAATAGGAAAAAATAAAAGAGAGTTAGCGTTAGGGGCTTCCCAAGGGGGCCACCACGACTGTGTCATCCAGATTATAATACTAGGAAGCCCATAAATCTCAGAAAGAAGAAAGGGAGCTCCGATTGGTCTGATGCTCAGTTGTGGCAAGACTAGCAGTCATTGGAAGGGGTCAAGAGGGCAGTGCGCAAGAATGGAGTACATAAAACATAGTGCTGGCTCTGTTTGACCCACTCAATGTAACAAGGCAAGGAACTGAGATGTGTCTGGGTGGCCTCCATGTGACCTTCCCTAGTAGGTCAGTGTACAGGACAATACACACATCTGTGTTGCCATGGCAACTTTAAGGCAACGCCATCTCAGTGTCTAACCTGAGAAGTCAGAGCCTAGATCCTGTCCTGATCACTTGACTAATGATTTTTTCTGACAGAGGGTTCAATAAAGCAGGACTTAGACTCAAATTTCATTGTATTCTCCCAGAGTGGGGATGCAGGTTATCCCCTGGGTTTAGGGAAAGCCCTTCTGTGTCAGTCAAATGTTTCTGTCCTTACTACCCTAGTCCATATCTGACCATCAGGCAAAAGACACTTATGCTGTAAGAAGCTCTCAAAGATAAAATACAATTTCTGTTGATACTTTGGCAAAATTGTTTTGGCTCTAATTAACCACATCCTCGTGCTGTTAGACTAGAGAAAAAACTATTGTAATATTGTAATAAAGATTTAGAAGAAATATTTTGTTAAGGACCACCTCTTTGGGTGGAGGTCATGAATTAGAATCAGGGAGATTGTGGGATGATTCAGGAAAGGGATAAAACTTAGTGATATCTTTGGGGTTCACTAATAGGTTATAACCAACTGTTCTGGTGACTCGATGTTTTGAGCATAGAAATGGCTACCCAAACCAGCCATGCAAAAAGGACCTGTTTCATGGTAGGAAATCTCCTTAACTAAAGGTTATTTGAAAAGCATTGTCTTAGAGGATGGGAAAAATATCTGCAAACCATGTACCTGAGAAGGGCTAACGTTCAAAATATGTAAGGAACTCATCTAATTCAATAGCAAAAAAACAAGTAACCCAATTAAAGAATGGGCAAAGGATCTGAATAGATATTTCTTCAATATATAAATGACCAACAGATGTATAAGAAGGTAATCAACATCACTAATCAGCAGGGAAATGCAAATCAAAACCACAATGAGATATCACTTTATACCTGTCATAGTGGCTATTAATAAAAAATAAAAGATAACAAGTGTTGTCTGGGATGGGGAGGAAAGGGAGACCTCACAGTGTTGGTGGGAGTATAAATTGGTGTAGCTATTATTGAAAACAGTGTGGAGGTTTTAAAAATATTACAAAAGGAACTTCCACATGATCTAGCAATCCCACTTCTAGGTAATAATCTCAAGGAATTGAAATCCGAATATGGAAGAGATGCCTGGACTCCATGTTCATTGCAGTATGATTTAAAATAGCCAAGATATAGAAATAATCTAAATGCTCATCTACAAAAAGGGGAGGAGCACCTGGGTGGCCCAGTCGGTTGAGTTCCTGAATCTTGATTTAGGATCAGGTCACAATCTCAGGTCATGAGACTAAGCCCCATAACAGGCTCTGTGATGAGCGTGGAGTCTGCTTGAGATTCTCTCCCTCTCCCTTTGCCCCTCCTCTCTCTCTCTCTCTGTCTCCAAAATAAATAAAAAGATAAATAAATAAATACTCATCTACAGATGAGTGGGTAAAGAAAACGGGGTCAGTCAAATATATACAGCAGAATATTATTCAGCCTTTGAAAAGAAGGAAATCCTACCACCTGCAGCAACATGGATGGACCTGGAGAACACAAGCCAGTCACAGAAGGACAAAAGTTGAATTATCTCACTTATATGTAGAATCTAAAATAGTCAAACTCATAGAAGCAGGTTGTAGAATGGAGGTTATCGGAGACTGGGGGGAGGGAGGAATGGGTAGGTGATGATCAATGGGTACAGTGTCAGTTGTGCAAGATACACCCTGGAGATCCACTATACAGATACTGCCTAAAGCTAACAATAATACCTTATTATATATTTAACATTTGCTAAGATGGCACATCTTATGTTAAGTGTTCTTACTACAAAACAGAAAATGATAATAATATTAAGCAGGGGAGAAAACTTTGAGAGGGGATGGGTATGCCCATGGCCTTGATGATAATGCTGGTGTATGCATATCATCAAACTAAGAAGTTGTATACATTATATACCTATAGCTTTTTACATGTCAATCAAACTTGAAAAAGCGGTTGAAAAAAAGAGACAGGATACTATGCAGACATGTTCCTTAGAGACCGGAGACTCCTTTCCTGGTGACTTCAGCTCAGGACTTCCTGTGGGCTTTGCTGAACCATCCCTAGACTGCATTGCCCTGTAGGATGCATCCACCCAACTTTCTCGTCATCACCTCTGTCAGGGTCAGACTAGTATCCTGGACTCACCGTTTTCCCACCCTTCCCTGGCCCCCCCTCCCTATTTCCTCCCGCAGAGCAATTCCCCTATGTGCCTTTTAAATAACCCCTTAGCATCTGCTTCCCGGAAATCTGAACCAAACACATCCACAGCTGCCCATCCTTCCTTGATTGAGGATCACTCCTGAGGGCACTAACTTTCCAGCGTTCCCAGTCTGCCCTGTGCACTGGCTCCAGCGGCAAACTGGACCAGCAGACCCCGCCCCTCCCCATTATAGGATGAGGGAAGCATCCTAGGAGAGAACTGTCAGTTAGTGGCCCCTGGGTGAGCATATGAGCAAGGCATCCACGGTGGTGATATTTGCTACAAGCATTATGCTTTGGTTCTCTGCTCGAGTGTGCAAATAGATTGTTGTGCTCTACGACCACGGCCAGGAGAAAAGAAGGGCTTTAGGCAATAATATCTCTTGGCCTCTATTAGGAAAAAGAAATATTCTCCACAATTAGGATTACTTTGCTTTTCCTCTCTCAACGTATCTAGAGGTTTGTTTCATTTTCTTCCTGCTACTTTTCTCCTAACTTCCCAATTTGATTGCTTGTTATTGATTAAAATGGGAAATGCTTTGTGTTCAGAACATTTACATCTTCTGGTAACAAAAAGACAAAAAGATTCTGAGGAAGAGCTCTTAGCAATGATCTTATAGCAGGCATTTAATAGTGTTTGTTTTCTTCCTACTTAGCCCCCTGGGGATAAAGGACCATATGTATATGTAAGGTACTGAGAGGCATATTCCTTGTGTGGTCATAAACAGAATCAAAATGATATAATTATATGAAAGCACTGCTATAAGCTGTAAAGGGCAAAAAGGAGTTATTCTGAGATCTTCGTGACTCATTATTGCACTGCTTCAGGTGAGCCCTGGGTCAAGGCAAATCCTCAGAAGCAGGACACCTGCAAGGAGGAAAACCTTCCTAGAACATGGTTAGTATATAATATAATATAATATGTCCCTCCAAGTGTGTTCTACTCTATTGGCTTACTTTAAACACAACTTAAGGCTCCTTTATGATATTCAGACAATAAAAGCAATTTTTAGCTATTGAGAAAACATTCTGTTCCATATGTTAGACAACGTAACATTTGTTGTAATTCCAGCATCCCTGAATGTTCTACATTTATTCGTAATTTAATAGAATCAGTCTTCCGCCTTTGGGATATTAGAGTGCAATTTCACGTGTACCATTAAAAATATAGTTCATCTATTCTACAGCCTGCCTTAGCTGCAAAAGTTGAGGAATTATTGACGCGGCACGATAAAAATGAAGAAACATGAAACCTTAAGAAAAATGAAGAATCTAATTTAAAAGAATGGAAAAGGCACAGATAAAATCAGGACAGTGACTGATCCAGCACCATGCACTAATACATCTTTTATACTTTCTCTCCTTAAACTGAATAATGGAGGTAGGTCAGAATTTGCATTGGTGTGAATCACTCAGATCAAGCGATAGGAAGAAGGAGATACATACATTATCTGGTCAATTTTACCAGATACAGTTCAATTGCTCAATGGTTCATCTGTCTTTTCTGAGCCAGATTTGAACAAAGGTGACCCTCAGAACTCGTTACAAAATCTTGTTATTTGGAAAACATTTTATTTTTGTATTTTCTTGAGACAGCCTCAAAGATTAATGTCTAAAATAAACTCGGCTGTTGAAAAATTTTAAAGATACAATCAGAAAAGTAATTCAACATGTCCCCAATGCTTTTAACTCCAGTGATGAAATTCTAATCTGCAACAAACTTGGAAAAAGCAACAACAATACTCTTGGGTTTTCATACCTCCTTATGTGTGTCTTTCAGCTAACAATTTTAGCTCCAGTTTCATCCAAGGCAAATTAAATTAAACTTCACTAGAATTTTGTAGGCATCTTCCTTCTCCCCTAGTCATCCCAAGGAATATAGTTGGCAAAAATTAAAATATTAAAGATGTTGCAGATTTATCAGAACAAAGCAATGGTATTTAAACAAAAACAAAAAGGGGATCTGGGGGGATGAGTCAGTTCTATTCTGGGCTCTGCTGTTCATTTGATAATGACCTTTCTTAACCTCAGCTTATTTAGCTGTAAAATGAGAGGCTTTGACCACCCTTGAAATACTATGTTTGTGTACATTCATCTTGCCCTGTAATTGCTTATTATCTGTATCACCAGTAGACTTTTTGTTCTTATATGTAGCCCAATACCTAGCACATAGGAGGACTCAAGATATATTTACTGAGTGAGTAAACAATCATATGTAAATAAATATATCCACTTTTCTCTACTCAAGTGGATATATTCACAGAGGGTATATATTCACGGACTAAAGGTGATACCTTGTCTAACCGCTGGCCACAGATATTCAATATGCCCAGAAGCTTAGGAAACAGCATGACGACATGAAATAAAAGGCATATGTGGGTGTCTGGATATCTGGGTATTTGATCCTTTCCTTACATCGGCAACAAAGCAAGGGACAGATGGCAAAATAACATAAGGATTGCATGCTTCCATGTTTCTGGGGCTGAAATTCTTCCTACTGAGTATAAATTTACACCACTTTAAAACTTGAAGTACTAACTCACTCCGTTGAATTCATCAAATATTTAGAAATAGTACAATGCTCCCTAGGACAGGACTGTTTAGGTGCTACGTCTTCAATATTTAATTTGACATCTTGTTGTAACATCAGAATATCGTGCTAAGCCACCACCATGTGCTCTTTTGGAATAATAAATTGACAATGGCATTGAACAGCCCAGATGAATTTCCAAGTTTTATAAATGTCTCTGGAAAATGACACTGAAGTCTCACAAAAACATATATCCTAAACTAGGAAAGAAATACTGGCCATATGCTAAATTAAAATATTTGGCCATATTTGGGGGCCCTCATGCATTACACAATTTTTGTTTTTGAACATGAGTGAGAATACCTCAAACAAAGTATCAAAATGTGATAAAAATACTATTGGAGCTATCTCACCTAAAGTCAGGGCAGTGAAACTATTCTAATATTATAATGGTGGACACATGCCATGCATTTGGCAAAGCCCATTAAAGTATACTGCACAAAGGGTGAACCCTGATGTTAGCCATGGACATTAGTTAACAATAGCCAACCATGGCTTATCCGTTGTGATAAATGTACTACACTAATTCAATATACTAAAAGACAGTAAACTGTGGGTGAGGGAGGGAGGAAGTATACGGCAGCTCTGTCCATATTCTCTGCTCAATTTTCTGTAAACCTAAAACTGGTCTAAAATTAAAATCTAGTAATAACCCCCTGCCCTCCCCGCCCCACACACACAAAACCACTGTTGGAGCTATTCCAGCTAAATCCATCAGCTCAGCAAATTACTCTATCAACAATGAACAAAATGGTTCATTTATAACATGAGAGGTGATTATACCCAAAGATGATGAGGATTGAAGATGTAGTATTTTGATATGAAAAGTCCTTTACCGGATCCAGACCCTAAATATAGAATAAAGGGAGTCTTTATAAAGACCTACACTAAACTTTAAGGAGAGGTATTCTTGTTTTGTAGCTTACATTTAGCCCTGCCAAATTCTACATAACTAGAAAATAAGATCAGAAGAATATGCCCACAGTCCCTGTCTTATCAGATGATATTTGGGAAGTTATAAAACAAACAAAACATTATCATAATAATAAAGCAAAATGTCAGAGCACAAAAAGCTAAAAAGATCCAAGGAAAAGATCCAGTTCAACTCCCTCTTCTTTGGTAAGAAAAAATAAGGCACAAACACCTGCCTTTTTTGACATGAAAAGCTCTGTGAGGGATCCCTGGGTGGCGCAGCGGTTTAGCGCCTGCCTTTGGCCCAGGGCGTGATCCTGGAGACCCGGAATTGAATCCCACGTCAGGCTCCCGGTGCATGAAGCCTGCTTCTCCCTCTGCCTGTGTCTCTTCTCTGCCTCTCTCTCTCTCTCTGTGTGTGACTATCATAAATAAATAAAAATTAAAAAAAAAAAGAAAAGCTCTGTGGAAAAAAAATTAATCTCTTGTCAAATTATAGGGATACTTGAGCTATTTCCTGAGCAAGCGATTAATATTTAACTTGTGATCACTGTGAAGTTTATATCCAATTGCATTTCCATTTTTGTTTGGCTGCAAGAAAGCTTTGTACCAAATTTGTGGCACATTTCCATCAAATGTATAGGTTAAACCTTCTCCTGCCTAATCAGGCTTTCTAACTCATCTATGTAATTTTTTGGCTTGTTGCTATCTTCTGTATTGAATGTGATGCAGATGAACTTCAACGGTCCCACTCCTAGCTCATTCCCTTCACTCTAATCAGAAAGAAAGGTGTGGATTAGAAAAAACATTTCAAAAAATGGTGATCAAAGAGAAATTATTTTAGAACAGTGCTACTCATCTTACATGACCCCAATGGAGGTCCACGTGGCCTTCATCAAGAAGTTAGATAAAGCGAAGAGGGTTTTCTTGCAAAAAGTGAGATAAGGGGCACCTGGGCTGAGTGTCTGCCTTTGGCTCAGGTCATGATCCCGGAGTCTCAGGATTGAGTCCTGCATCAGGCTCCCCACAAAGAGTCAGCTTCTCCTTCTGCCTGTGTCTCCGCCTCTCTCTGTACGTCTCTCATGAACAGACAAATAAAATTTAAAAAAATAAAAGTGAGATCAGAGTGATGCTAATTGTGAGATATTCATTCCTCTTGAAAATAAATGAGGATATACATACCCCCAGGTTATGCACAAGATGATCTATTAGGCTATGGAAGGAAAATACTATAATTTTTATTTAAGTTCTACATTAATTTAATACAAAGATGACCATGGCAACATTCGTTTGGTCCATATGTCAAAATTGGTATCACAGAAGGATTCATGAGGAATGATGAGCAAAAAGTGGGAGTTCACAATGCATTCTTCATAGCAGGTTATGTAAGCCCTGCTAATTCACTGTCACAAAAGGGACAACATATATAGTGTATGGAATCTACTTATGTTGATGAGAAAAAGACCAAAGACCCAATAGCAAATGGGCCAAAGATACAAATAGGTAATTGCCAGAACAATGAAGTCCAAATGGCAAGTACAACAAAGCAAAGAGCCTCAAAATTGCAAACAAGTGATTGGAATGCAAACTGAAGCTACAATGAGAAACCATGGTTTGACAGAAGAATAAAAAGTACCATAACACCCTGGGCAAAAGAATATTCTTCTGCATTGCAAGTGGAAATGACAACTATTATAGGCAAAATGCAGGAATTATTTATAATGTGATTCCACATTCATAAACTAACACCAAAAACACCCCTCTGTCTATGTGGTTATGTTTAGTACACATGTGTTTAGTTGTACATGAGCATGGAGAGACATATGGCAGGATATATTTTCTGGATTGGTAACATAACATTTTGGGGTGAGGAGATCTATTGTGGATAGAGTAGGAAAAAGAAAAAGGAGATCAAAAACATGAAGAAAAAATTACACGAAAAATGGCATGAATGACATGAACCCATTTGGAATTTTTGCATAATTTCATAAAAATAAATGTAAAAATAAAATGGAAAATAAAACTTCTTTAAACTTTCAACAAGTACAGTGTATATTGGCTCTGGGGACTGGCACTTAAGACGGTATTCAGAAATAGGGCAGCTTATTTCTTTGTCAATTTTCTCCAAGTAGCAGACATCTCCTAGAAGAGTAACTATTCCTCCACAAGCCAGGGTTAGAGGTTATACTCTCACCCACATTGCATATTGATTTTATAAAAATCATTAAGCCCTTCTGGTATCATATTGAGGGTTTGAATGTAGTACATGAATAGTCCGGGCTACTAGGGTCATTCCTACCACCTACCACCAACACCAAAACTGGGTTCTATTGCCTTGAATTATAGTTGTAAAGAACTCTAGAGTTTTGTGGTCTCACCTCTCATCAGGGGTAGTAGTCTCTTCTAGAGCTAGAGTGTTAACACAATCTCCAGAGCCACCTCTTAAATATTCTAGTTCTGTCCCATGGAACAAAACAACAAATACTCTAGCACACGTGCTGTAACTCTTCGCAGAGTTGGAGACAGCAAAACTATTTTTACTGGTCTTTCTTGCTTTGGACCAAAGAGCCCCCAGATTCTTAAATGATGCTTTACTGTGTTTCCAGCTGTGGTCTGATCTATCCAGAAAACAGCAGGGGAGAGTGACTACTTCCATAAATGCAGCCCAGGACTACTCAAACATTGATTTTTTTTTTTTTCTTAAAGAATCACATTGTTAGTGCAATTTGAAGTTGTGATCAATTGCAGTTATTTTTAAATTAACTGCTCCCATATTAGCAATTGAACTTGTGCAAGTATCTAAAACAGTAACTGTTTTAAATTTTTTTTATTGATTTTGGCCTAGAATTCCAAACTATTGTGATCACTCTAAGTACAAACTCTGCTATCTGTTTTATTACCTGGTGTATTGCTGCATAACAAAATACCCACATTTTAGCAGCTTAAAACAACAATTAACATTTAGAGTCTCAGAGAGTTTCAGTGGGTCAGGAATTGAGAGTGGCTTAGGTGGGTGGTTCTAACTCAGGATCTTTCATGAAGGTGTAGTCAAGATGTCAGCCAGCACTGCAGTCATCTGAAGACCTCACTGGGCTGGAGGATCCACTTTTAAGTTGGCTTACTCACATGACAAGTAGTTGGTGCTAGTTGTTGGCAAAAGTCTTCAGGCCGTGTAGACCTCTCCATAAGGCTGAGAGTACTCCCGCTTGGTGGCTGGCTTCCCCCACCACGGGTGAACCATGCAAGGAGGAAGCTACAGTGCTTTTGATGTATCTTAGAAACCACACAATCACTTCCGCCTTTTGAAGGGAGATGCATCAAAGAATTATGGACATATTTCAAGCCACCATATCTGATTTATCTGCAAACAGATAAAAGGAGGAAAGGTATCAAAAGATCACTGAACAGGCTTGGGTTTGAATACCACCTCTGCTACTTAGTAGCTCTGTGACCTTGGGAAAGTTATTAACCTCTCTGAATCCTTTTCTCATCTGTGAAATGGAAATAGTTATAGTATATACCTCTCTTCAGACTGTAGTGACAGTTAAATGAGATAAAACATGTAAAATACCTGGTACAGCATCTGATATATAGTAGGTGTTCACTACATTGCTGTTATTTCTTCAGTTAATTCCTAAAAATGTTGGAAGACGGGACACCGGTTTGAACAAAAGGCTACTTTGCCATGTGCCGTAGAAGGTCATTGGTGTAAGAATGTGGAACCCTGCCTTTCTAGGGTTGGGGTACTAGGCATAAAGAAATAGGACAGAAACCTGGTAATCTAAACTAGGAAATTAAGTGAGATAAAAGGGATGAGAGCCAGATAAAAAGATATACACTGAATTTCCATACTGAGTGATTTTTGCATGTACCAAGTAATTTGTGTTGAAGTCTTCAATGTCCTTTACATTTTTGCTGAGAAAGAATTATGTTTGAAAGGAGAATATTGAAAAGTCATTTATGTTCTTTAAGCACATCAAAAGTAGCATAAAATAAAGTGATGATTTTAGACATGGCAAGTATTTTATTATCTTTAGCACTCATTAAGATACATAAGAGCTGCTATAATCCCTAAAGTATATGAGACATTTGGTGGCATAAGTTTAGTGTTCTTTCTTTCTTTTTTGTATGAAAAAAATGTAAGCAAGTATAGTGAATAAAATAAACTGATAATTGAGCTTTATAGAATCAAAACAAAAAATCTAAATTTATATGTCTTATCACTTGTTTCCTCACTTCCATACGGCAATTTGCATTTCCAAAGTTCCATTTTGAACACGAACTAATTCTCACAACACTACAGGACACAGAAACTATTATGATCGCCATTTTCTAGATGGGGAAGTTGAGACACTAATACCAAACACATCTCCATTCCTCAGGAAATCAGAATGTGGGGCCCATTCACAAATATGGCTTGGGTACTGCCATGTTGACTGGGAAGCTAATATAATGGCAAGCATTGTAAAGTAATTTTGTATACTCTCAGCCACTTGACAAATGGGAATGAAGACAATAACCCTTGCATGCTTTGCAATATCTGAACTTATAGGCCATTACCTAACAGTTTTTTCTTTAAAAAAAGGCTCTGCCACCAGATTTATGAGGGCTTCCTTGAATCTATGAAAATAGAGCTTGTACTCCAACCCAGGCACAAGTGCTCTGACTTTTCTTCTACGCAAGACCAATTTTAAGAGAGTCCAAGTCTACTCTAGAGGAGTGACAGAGGCCTTCTAGCCCTCTCAGTTTTCATACACTGTCTCTTCTTCATTTATGGCTCGCCATTTACTGTCGTAACAGATCATCAGGCACTCATGACAATATTTGGCAGTTCACAGTTCACGGAGGCAATGTGCTCTGAGTGATGGGGTTTACAATATCTGCATGGTTATGATTATAAAATTGTGCATGGGCCAGGGAAAGAAAATAACCCAGCAGATTATATTTCAATGCACCCATTAGAGGATCAGCATGAGACACCATCAGTAGTGCAGGAATTCATCAACCTCACAGGCACCCAAGCAGTGTTAAAAGCCTTAACTTTACTAGAAATATAACAAGTAATAAAAACAGACAAGACCTGAAACGGTCTAATGGACCTAACACAAATGTGGCAGATGATTAACAACACTAAATTTTCAGGCATGGAAACTTTCCCCAAATTCAGTAAGCAGTTTCTCAAAATTCAGGGACTTCAGTACAAATCTTTGGTTCAGCATAAATGGGTTCCTAGACAGACAAACAGACTTGGTCTACATAGTCAACACTGAGTTCATATTCTTAAAAACTGTGTTCAAGTTCTTAACTGAATGCATTGTATATTAATGCACTGCTGTAAATTTTTTTCAAGCTTTTGTCGCCTTTTTATCTACAATTGATGAAAATATTTTTTTAAAAAAAGAAAATATTTTCTTTCTTACAGATCACACTTGAATTTAGGGGCATCTGCCAGGGCCTTCTAGAATTTTCTTGTTTTATTACAATATATTTGAGACATACAGAAAGCTATAAAAAATAATAAATTCTATCTCACTCATCATCCAATGGAAGAATTATATGTATTGTGAATACATCTGAAGCCCTCTGTAAACTCTTTCCCAAATGCACTCTATCTTTACCCTTAGTAAAAACCCCTCTGCTGAATTGGGCATTCATCATTCCTAATGCCCAGCTAATGTCCAGATAGTGAGGAACTAATGTGTAGAACCGTATCTATTTACTATATGTGTATCTCTAAGCAATATTTACTATTGTTTGGTATGTTTTTAACCTTTATTCAAATGCAATCACTGAAGAGTGCTATAGGTATGTATACTTTTGCAACTTGCTCTCTTGCTCAACATTATTTCCGTAAGACTTATTTTTGTTGACACCTGAGGGAGGAGTGAATTCATTCATTTTCATCACTATATAGCATTCCTTTGTATGGTTGTATCACAATTTATTTATCCATTCCCCTAAAGATATCTTCTATTAAACAGCTTGTGATTATCACATAAACCACAAGCAAATTTTTGTAATTTTCTGTGTATGCGAAAGTCATTGAAGAAAGTGAGTGGGTGGCTATCAGTGCGATGTGTCCCCTGGTGGTAGACTCTGAAAAACTTGTACTGTCTGCCTTTGAATGTTTGAGGCTACACCTTCTTTTTTCTTTTTCTTTCTTTCTTTCTTTCTTTCTTTCTTTCTTTCTTTCTTTCTTTCTTCTTCTTCTTTTTATTTTTTTGCCAAGCATATGATACCTGCAATGATCAAACTTATTTTCTATTCCCATTACTATTATTTTGTTCTGAGATAGGTAGCCTATGTGTCCAAGGCCAGTTGCATTGCCTTTTTCTTCTATATATTTTTAATACCTAATTTAGTTCCTTACTATATCCATAAACATTTATGAGTGGTCTTGATTGAGAGTACATTAATGCCTCATGAGCACATTTCTCTTGACCACAGATAGCTATAGAAAGGGAAGGAAACTTCCTCTCCACAGCATAAATCTTAACAAGTACAATGGCATGAAGTGGAGACCAAAGACTGAAGGGGAAAGAATGTAGGCAAATGGTCCGGAACTAGTTTTCTCCCAATATGTCAAACATTGGCAATTATTTTATGTTTCAATACTTTAGTACTACAGAAAGTGATGATGCTTTCTGAAATCTGCCTTCTCTTAGATGTTTCAAAGTTAAAACACAGCTAGTGGCTATGCTATGCAATGGTAAGGGAATAGTATACATAAAAAATATTTAGTCAGAGACAGAGAATAACCATAATTTTAATTTACAATAAATAACTTAAACAAGAGTGATACAATTTATGCATAGCTACATAGCCATAAAGGATTCCTGTCCAACAAGTTACTCATTTGCACTAAAATGCATTTTCAATCAATGGGTGAAGTACACATTATCTTACAATGCCTCTGGGAGGACAGAGAAAAAAATTGAAAGCAAGAATCAGCAACCCATGGTATATATGATGATTGCTGCTACCCTACGTCTTTCCCACATTTTTTTAAAAAGAGATAAACTATTCTATTCTGTATGAAACAATTTTCTATTACAAAAATATGACAGGATCATCTTGGAAAATTTAAGTTATCCCCCAAAAATACAAATAAGAACATAAAGGGGCACATGGGTTGCTCAGTAGGTTGAGCCACCTATTGATTTCAGCTCAGGTCATGATCTCAGGGTCCTGAGATCCAGCTCCACATCAGGCTCTTCACTCAGGGAGGAGTCTGCCTCAGGATTCTTTCTCTTTCTCCCTCACTCTCTGCCCTTCCCCTGCTCACACATGTGCTCTCTCTGTCTCTCTCAAATAAATAATCTTTTAAAAAAAGAACATAAAAATTCAATACAAATTTTATTTTTTAGATAACTAGTGTTACTGTTTTATTTTATATGCCTTCTCATATATGTATATGTACATTTTTAGTAAAATATGAATACATTATAAACAATTTTAAAATTATTTTATGACTTATAATTATGCAATATAACATGCACATTTTTTGTTAGCACTATGCTTCTTTACCCTCATTTATCTTCTTTACCCTCTATGGCTCCATATTATTCCACCCTTTGGATGGGCTGAGTTATTCACCATGCCTCCATATTTTAACATTTGTTTCTAATAGTTTACCTTTATCAGCAATGCTATAATAAGCATCCTTACTGATAAATCTTTGTATATATTCATAATGATTAACCTAGGATAAATACTTAGAAATGTAATAGCTGAGTAAAAAGGTCCACACTCATATAATGTTTTTCTTGTGTGCCACCAAATTAATGTCCAAAGAAGTGGTAGTCTCACCACTACAGTTTGAGAATGCTCGTTTCTTCAAACAATAGTTTTAATGCATTGCCTTAATGACCCCAAGTCTCCTCTACTCCCTGTATTCCTTGCCATGTGACTCTGCAGCCACCTCCTACAGTGACTCCCTTCTCTTGACTTTGGCCATGTCAACTTTCTCTGGCCAATGGGACATTAGCAGTAGTGATGCGTGGACATTCTTCAAAAGTGCTTACATGACTGGGCTTGCTCTCTTGTGCCCCAGCCATCACCATGAGAAGATATTGCCCAAGCTGGTCCACTGGCCTCCAGAAGAGAATGAGAGACAAGTATAGCAAAGCCACCCTTCAGGTAGGGATATAGTGTGAAACTGAGTCCAGCAAGGGCCAGAAAATCTACTTAATTGAGCCCACAGTCAAGATTAGCCAAATACCCAGTTGAGCTGAAGACTTGGGAGAAATAAGTAATAAATTATTGTTACATTAAGCCACTGGGTTTTGGGAGTAGTTTGTTCTACAGCAATAGCTAACTGATATGTGCTACTTTCCCCACAAACAGAATGTGAATAAGACTTTACAGATTACAAGGTATTTCCATTATGTTTCATCATTCTTTTTTTTAAGATTTTATTTATTTATTCATGAGAGACACACAAAGAGAGAGGCAGAGACACAGGCGGAGGGAGAAGCAGGCTCCCGGTGGGGAGCCCAATGCGGGACTCAATCCCAAGACCCCAGGAGCACGACCTGAGCCAAAGGCAGATGCTCAACCACTGAGCCACCCAGGTGCCCCTTCATCATTCATTATTAACACGATTTTATAGATCAGGAAACCAGAGTTCAGAAACATTATGATTTGCCCAAGTTTTCCTAGTTATTGTATGGCAGTCAGGGTTCAAACAAAGATCTTATAACCATGCCCTTTTCTCTATTCCAAACTTTTTCTTTAAAAAAAAAAAAAAACAGTTAATAAATTATTTTACTTTTTTCAGGCCAAGTGTTCTCTTACTGCAACTATTCAATTCTGCCATTTTGGCATAGAAGCCGTCATAGACAACACATAAATGAATGGGCATGGCTGTGTTCCAATAAAACTTTATTTACAAAAACTATTTTGGCCATCTTATAAAGAATGACTGTGGCTGGCACTTCCACCCCTCAAGTACTGACACACAACTTCATATCAGTGCTAAGGAAGGCACCTTGTCTTCCAAGGTGTGCAGATTACCTATCTAAATTACATACATATCCCTAATTACTAGTATACTAATTAATTAATAAGCAACTTGAATACTAATTACTTGATATACTAGGCAGTACACAAATAACTAGTATATTAATTACCTAATTATATATATATATATACACACACACATATATATACCTAAATACTAGTACATATCTAAATACTGTATATATGCTATATATATGTATACTAAATATGAGATATATATATACACACATACATATGTATAAAGATTTCACAGATTCAGAAGTGACAAAGATTCATCTTGTTCAATTTCATTTCAATTTCATTTGAAAACTGAAGCTACCAGGAAACCACAGTCAAAAAAACAACTACTGGTAAAATACCTCCTTGAAAGCAATCACAGGTCGAAGGCCTACTGCTGCAAAGGAGATGATGGTTGGAAAAATGTATAAACGGCTGCTGGTCAATCATGAAAATAGAAAATAACCGAGCAGAATCCATCAAAATAGGTGATGTGTGAAAATGAGAATTTCCCAACTTGGTTCACAAAGGAGCGATTTGAAATGAAAACCCATGAATGCATGAATGAATGAATGAGTGATTGAAGAGGTGCTCAGGGAGCTAATGTCAACCCAGCTCGATCTCAGTAAAGGTTAATTGAGACAAGGCAGCTGTCTCATCTGCTGGGGGGTATAGCCCATATTGAGAGGCTTGGCAGCGGCAATATTTTGCACAATTTTAAAGAGAACAGAGCCATTTTCAGTGATCTCTAGTTTTAGAAGATCTCAGTTATGGCCCACACAGTCTAGATAAGAGCCAGGGGTCACACAGATTTTAAGACTGACCACACCTCTGCCATTTACTAGGTGGGTGCCACCCCTCCCCGACTGGAGTCTCTATTAAGTAATATGTAAATGAACACAGTTAATAAGATGCTGTCTCAGAAGACTGTTTGTAGATCAAACAAGGCAATGCATTTAATATGCTTAGTACCATCCCTGGCTACGGAGGAAAGAAATTGATAAATTATTAGCTGTTTGTTAAGGTCAGTGCTGGGTGTTGAGGATAAAACAGGATCCCTGCCCTTGAAGAACTCAAAGTCTAGTGGAAGACACAGATCCATAAGCACGCAACTATAAGGAAGTATAAGTGCCCTAACAAGAACATTTAGGAGAATCTTTGGGGAAAAAAAGAGAAGAGAAAGACAAAGTCTGTGTAGTAAGAGAGGTTCATTGTGTGCATGTGTGTGTAAGAGAGAGAGAGACAGAATTTTTTTTATTCTTGTATTTTTTTGTTTAAAATCTATTAGTTAACATATAATGTATTATTAGTTTCAGAGGTAGAGTTTAGTGATTCAACATTTGCATATAACACCCGGTGTTCATTGCATCACATGTCCTCCTAATGCCCATCACTCAGTTACTCCATCTCCCTACCCATCCCCCATCCAGAAACCTTCAGTTTGTTTCCTGTAGTTAAGAGTCTCTCATGGTTTGTCTCCCTATTTTCATCTTATTTTATTTTTCCTTCCCTTCCCCTATGTTCATCTGCTTTGTTTCTTAAATTCCACATATGAGTAAAATCATATATTTGTCTTTCTTTCGTTGACTTATTTCACTTAGCATAGTACCCTCTAGTTACAACCACATCATTGCAAATGGCAAGGTTTCATTCTTTTTGATGGCTGAGTGATATTCCATTGTGTGTGTGTATATATATATATACATATATACCACATCTTCTTTATCCATTCATCTGTTGGTGGACATCTGGGCTATTTCCATAGTTTGGTTATTGTGGACAGTGCTGCTATGAACATTAGGGTGCATGTTCCCCTTGGAATCACTATGTCTGTATCCTTTGGATGAATACCTAGTAGTGCAATTACTGGGTCATAGGGTAGCTCTATTTTTAATTTTTTGAGAATCCTCCATACTGTTTTCCAGAGTGGCTGTACCAACTTGCATTCCCACCAATAGCATTAAGAGGGTTCCGCTTTCTCTGCATCCTCACCAACATCTTTCGTTTCCTGATTTGTTGTTAATTTTAGCCATTCTGACTGGTGTGAGGTGGTATCTCATTGTGGTTTTGATTCGTATTTCCCTGATGCCGAGTGATGCTCAGTATTTTTTCATGTGTGGTTGGCCAATTTATATGTCTTCTTTGGAGAAATCAGAGGGAATTATGAATGTTGTTGAGTTGCTACAATAATAAATTACAATCACTGAACTGTGATCTTCTTGAGGGTAGAAATTAAAGGCCAAACCCATACCCAGCATAGCCCTTGGAATTCAGTCATGGTTTGATGAATAGTTGACTTACAGATTATAATAAAGCAAATCTTGACTTTAGTAAAAGAAAAAGTTAATTTTATAATTCAGTATTTTAAGAGGGAAAGCAATCTAGTCTCTGTTGTCCTTATGGTCAAGTTCCACATTTTCAAGGCTCCAATGAATTTATATGATGTTATTGTTAAGAGTTCAAGAATAAGTCCAATATGAGTTTGCATTTCCATTTCAGCCCTGATTTACTGACTATGAGACCTGAAGTAAGTGATTTGTCCCTTCTAGGGATGTTTCTTTGTGTAGAAAATGTTTGGTTTAGGAGTTAAGAGCATCAGCTCAGCAGCTGGGCTGCCTGGGTCTGAATCTGGGGTTTGCCACAAGTGAGCTGCATGATGGTGGACAACTAAGTTTGGGTTACACACAAAGCAGATCCTGAAACAAGGACTTGCTTGCAGGTAACTTATTTGGGAGGTAATCCCAAGAAGCACAAGTGAATGAGTGGGAGGAGAGGTGTGGGAAAGAGGGAAAATCCCTCAAAGTGTGCTAATGGGCAGGATACTGCTGGATAGGCCCCAGCTTCCATAAGGTCGTATGAAGAACAAGTCTCAGAGCTGTTTCACTAAGCGAAGGGGAAGCTGAAATATTCGTGCACCAGCTTGTGAACTTCATTTTTATTGAAATATGTCTGGCATATAATGTATAAATTTAAGGTTACAATATGTTGATATGATTCATTTATATATTGTCATAATAATTGCCGTTGTAGCAGATAGCATCCCTGGCACATAATGACTATGTCTCTTTGGTGGTGAGCATCATTAAGATCTAGTCTCTTAGCGGGTTTGATGGTTATAATTCAATGTTGTTGTCTATATTCACTATACTATACATTCGATCTCCAGGACATATTTATCTACTAGTCTCAAGTTTGTACCCTTAAACAACATCTCTCCCACTCTCCCACCCTGAGCTCCTGGAAGCTACCATTTTACACTCTGTTTTTATGAGTTCAGCTTTTTTAGATTCCACATAAAAGGGATATCGTACTGTATTTGTCTTTATCTGCCTAACTTAGCTTGCTTAACATAATGTCCTCAAGTTCATCTATGCTGTTGCAAATGGCAATATTGCCTTCTTTCTCGTGGCTAAATAATATTCCAAAGTACAATACATCGCATCTCCTTTAACCATTCACCTGTTGATGGGCACTTAGGTTGTCTCCATATCTTGGCTATTGTGAATAATGCTGCAATAAACATGGGAGTGGATATATCTCTTCAATATCCTATTTTTATTTCCAGAAGTGGAATTGTTGGATCATATGGTGAACTTCATTGATTAAGAGTTGTCCTGGAGGGGATAAAATACTCTGCTCTTCTAGGCTGCTCTATCTGCATGTGGGAGCGAGCTCCCCTGGCTCTGAAAAAAGCCCAAAGGCAGAGAACCTGAGACTGTGGGCATGTGAAGCCAGAAGCTGTCTTTGCACAGAAAATGGCCAGGGGCTGCTGAGGTGACCTCGCAGTTTCAGGTGAGCTGTGGGGATATGAGGCAGGGCATGGATGGTGTCTGCTGCATACTCTACACCTTTTTTTTTTTTGGACTATATATTAGAAACAAAAATAGAATTTACTTCCTAAATAGAAGACTATAAATGACAACTAAATGCATATATGGTTTTTGTATGTAGATGTGAGATATTTTAAAACAGTTTTAAAAGACATTGTTAGGATGATTGAGAAAATTTAAATATGGTTTGCCTATTAGGTAACATTATTGTATCAATATTAAAACTCTTGAGTATGATAATGATATGGTGGCTATTTAGGAGATGACCCTTGTTTTTAGGAGATACATGTTGATGTATTTATGCATAAAGTGGAATAATGTCGGCAACTCTTCTTCAATTATTTCAGAAAAAAATTACAGACACACACACACATACAGGCATATGCAGAGAGAAAGAGAGAAGGCACATGTGGCAAAACTTTAATAATTAGTGAATTAGCTAAGAGTATACTAGTGGTCATTATACTATTCTTGTATGACTTTTATATAGGCTTCATCTTTTTCAAAATAGAGTAAGAAAAATGTAAACAGTTGAATCTGTCTCCTAGAGCTGCTGTGGGGATACACTGAGAGCTCCAGGTATAGCCACATGCAGTGTGGCTAAGGGTAAAGACAGGGTTCAGGCTGCATGAGCTCAAACTATGCCTCTCCCATTAGCCAGCTAGATGATCTTAGGCAAAGAAAGGAATTTCGGGTGCCCAAGTTTCCTCACCTGCCACCTAGAAGTAATAAAAATCCCTTCTTCATGAGATTGTTGTGGAGAATGAAATGGAATAATACATACACAGCACTGAGAGTAGTGCCTGGCCTATGGTAACTATATAACCAATGTTATATATCATCATCACGATGATCATCATGGCCACATCCTAGTTTCCTATTATTCCCTCCAAAGAGCCCATTTGGGTAATAAATGACGTGATCATCCTATCATTACCTCATTTAAGTGCTGCAGGGCTATTAAGTAAAATTACGTAGAATGGTAACACTTTAAGAGCTGGCACTGTTAGTTCTCTTCTTCATCTTTCCCTGGACCCTCACCTTATCTAAGTCAGGAGCAGGCCAGCGTGGCACTCGGTAGCAGCCTGGGAACCACTAAGGAGATGAAGGCACAGTGGGATTAGGCAATTAGTAATCTCTGTCACAACCCTCAGTAAGCGTTAACTGCTATTTGTATTATTTATAGTATTATTTGCACTATGATTGTAGTATTTTGTATATGTTTGTTCTCAATGTTCCAATGATTCTACATGTAAGAATCAAATAGCTCTAGCAGCTCAAATTAAAGGGATTAAAGATAACAACCAAGGAGATTACTACAAAAACTGATTTCCATGAGAGTTTTACTTTTATCCTAGATATTAGAGTTTAAAGATAGAGAAATAAGTGTCACTCTGGCACTTGATTTCATATTCATAACAGTGTGCAAAAAATGGATTATGTCCTAAAATGATTGAGAAACTATGATTTGGCTGATGAACTAAAGATGATATAGAAGAGAAATCAAACAACCATAAGGTTCTTAAATATCTAGGAATAGTACATATATTTTAATAGCACAAAATGGGAATCAATTCCAATTTCGAATGAAGAATATATATGTGCTGGAATTAAATGTTCTTAAAATGTTTATGTTCCATTTTGGCGCTAAGAGGAAGAAAAACATCAAGAGGAGTATGTGATATATGAACAGCTATATTAAAAAATAGGAATCCATCCTTCAGCATAGATTTTTTTTAATTGGCACCATATAGTCCAATAAGACATGTGCACCATAATAAACTAGATGTTAGAAAACTGAGAAGTAAACAATAAAAATACATTTTTAAATGATGGCAAAGTATGGAATGTATATATTCAGATTCCCTTCTCCCAAGCTATGTTTAATGTTATTTGAAACTTTCATTTGCTAACATGTACATGAAAACCTAAACACAAGATGGAAACCCTGATAGCAAAAGTCTGCAGAGATGGAGCTTATCTCTAAACTTTTTTTTACCTTTTTATTTTCCTAATCTTTAATCATCTTGCTATAATTTTTTTCAGTGTGTTTAAAGATTTTTTAAAAAGATTGTATTTATTTATTCATGACAGACACAGAGAGAGGTAGAGACACGGGCTGAGGGAGGAGCAAGCTCCCTGCAAGGAGCCTGATGGGGGACTGGATCACGGAACTGGGACCACACCCTGGGCCAAAAGCAGAGGCTCAACTGCTGAGCAACCCAGGCATCCCTAAAACTTTCTCATTAGTCTTCCGTGTGATCTGGCTGATGTTTGCAGGAAGCCACTCCCTTTGGTGCAGTCACATCCCCCACCCCCCCCACCCCCACCCAGCAGCCTGGCAAGGTCTTCCCCCTTCCCCTCAGCCCCCATTCAGGGAGCACAGGGAACCCAGGGCAAGAGGAGCACAATTCAATAAGGCCACAGGGCCTGGGGCCTGGGAAGTGCGCTCCCAACTGTGCTTCTGCGTGAAGATGCTTTCCAGCATAGATCACCTAGGGGTCTCAGATGCAAATCTAACTTTTCTCCCTTAAATTCAATCGGAAGAGCTAACAGGATGTAGCATGTGCAAGGCAGAGATCCCTATTACTGCCTCTACTTCAATAACCTCAGGTCATTTTGCAAAAATGCCCAACTACCATTTATATCTATGTGATGATAATACCTATTTGGGAAGTGGAAAATATATATAAATTAGTGCAGTGCTGTGCCTAACCCCCTAGTAGGAGTCAAATGTTTGGTGTCTGCCTTGAATATAAATAGAGTGCATTGGTCCTGCTCGACCCTGTGCCCCTGTAACAGCCCATTTCACCCAAACTTTCTCTTTCCTGGCTGCCCCTGCTTGTCAGTTCAACATAGTCTACACCAGCACCTCGGACAGACTTGTATCTCAAGTGCATTCCTGTAATACTGGGTCTTTTCATATCAGATCCCCTTTGGTTTTTCATGGTTTGTATTCATAGATGGCCTTGCTGCCTTTTCCACTTGTTTCTCTTCTTTTACTGATTTTTTTCCTCTCTCTTTTTCACCCTTTGGCTCTCTGCTTCTCAGGTCTCTGTCTCTTTGTGCTCATCCCCCTCCCCCCGTGGACCCTGTATTGTCTACTTTGGTGCACACAAAGTTAGTAATAATCTCTCTTGCATTATTTTCCTTAACTCCAGGGCAAAATGTTGAAGTACATACCTTGTCATTTGAATCCTCTGCAGCTGGCAGGACCTGAGGGACATGGGCCACAGTCTGTCCCATAGGAGGAGGCAAGCCATGGTTTTATTTTGTAGAAAGGGTAATTAGCAGCCAGAATTATTTTCAGGAGAAAGGAAAGGAAAGGAAAGGAAAGGAAAGGAAAGGAAAGGAAAGGAAAGGAAAGGAAAGGAAAGGAAAGGAAAGGGAAAAGAAAGAAAAGAAAGAAAAGAAAAGAAAAGAAAAGAAAAGAAAAGAAAAGAAAAGAAAAGAAAGAAAAGAAAAAAGAAAGAGAAAGGAGTGCTGTTGCATGGGGAGGAAAGCATCTTCCCACATAATTTCATTTTTCTCTTCCTATATTGAAATGTTGAGTTGTGTGATCAGTCAAGGTTCCAGCAGGAAGCAGGTGTCAAACTTAACAGGGGTAGCTGAAAAGAGTTTGGTAAAGGCACTTTCTACCAAGGTATAGGTGTGTTCAAGGAACCAGCGAGGAATGGTGAAGCACCCTGGCACTGGCAAACAGTGGGAAGCTATTACTACCCTAGGCCTAAAGAGGCAAGGTTGTAGGAACAAGTACTCAAGTTGGAGACATCTACACCAGCAGGAGAGAACTGAAGGAAGCTGTATTCTTTGTTACAGATACCAAGCCAAACTAGAGTGACTTAAGACAAAGATGCTGAGAAAGTAAATGAGGAGGTAAATACACTGACCTCTTTCTCTTCCTGTCCTCCTATCTCCTGCTGGGTCCTTACATTGACCAACCCAACATGAAGCCAGGGTCAATGAAGATGCAGTAATCTTGGAGGATAGTTCTGGAGTGCAAAGAATATGTACCATAATAATCGAGTTTTTATCAGTTTGACTTGAGTTTGTAGGTCTGTGCAATGACACTACTGAGGTGAAAATATTGATGAGAATGAGCACTAACATGATGATAGTAGTAGTGTTGGTTGACAGTAGTAGTGGTGATATCACCTTACTTTCATAAAATACTTTATACTTCCAACACGCTTCCACACACATGTCTGATTGGCCTGGAGTAGATGGACAAACTGTGAAATGCTTAGACTGCTTTGTGAATAACCATATCTTAGCTCAATTGTTGGTCTAGTAATTGGAATGTTTTATTCACTTATTTATTTTTGAGGGAGGGCAGAGAAGCAGAGGGAGACAGAGAATTTTAAGCAGGCTCCACACTCAGCGTGAAACCTGATGTGGGCCTTGATCTCACAACCCTGACTGAGATCATGACTAGAGCTAAATCAAGAGTCAGACACTTAACCAACTGAGTTTCCCAGAGTGCCTCTTATTCACTTATTTTAATAATGCATGTGGAAAGCCTACTATGTGCCAGGCTCTGCATTAGCTATGAGCAAGAGAAAGGATCCCTTTTCTCTTTGAGTCTATACTCAATACCTAACTTCGAATTTTAGGCAGCTTCCCTGGTGAAAAGCAGGTCTGGCTTGAGTAATATCACCATACAGATTTCTTGCTCAAAACTAGGGCTTAGTGGAATCCCTGGGTGGCTTAGCAGTTTAGTGCCTGCCTTCGGCCCAGGGCGTCATCCTAGGGTCCCGGGATTGGGTCCCGTGTTGGGCTCCCTGCATGAAGCCTGCTTCTCCCTCTGCCTATGTCTCTGCCTCTCTCTCTCTCTCTCTCTCTCTCTTTCTCCCTGTTTCTCTCATGAATAATAAAATCTTTTTTAAAAATTAGGGCTTAGTATGAGGTCTGCAAGGATGCTATAGGAGCTGGGTCTACCATAAACCTTTGGATTCTAATGAAACCCTAATTGGATTTTCAGTTCCTACTTGTCTTATATTGTTTGATGTTGAATAAAGGGAATATGGAAACACCAAGTTGAAAGTAAATACAGCCATTACATTTTCATATTAATCCCTGGCAAAGAACAATAGCAGGATTGTTTTGTTTTATTTTCTGTATTCAATTTGTTTAAGACCTGTGCTATCTCTCTGCTGAGGAAGTGGCCAAATAAAAAGAACATGGGAATTACAGTCAGAAAATCAGAGTTTTGAGACCTGGATCTTCCACAGACTAGGTCTAGGATGTCAGACAAGTCATTTGCTTTTTCTGAGCCTTCATTTCCTCATCTATAAAATTGGAGTGGTAACCAAGAGAGCAAGATTGTTATGTGTATTAAATGAAATACTGTATGTGAAAATTTTTGTTAAAACTACCCAAAGACTTACCCAAATTTTAGTTATTATTATAAGAACTGGCTGGTAAATTCAATGAAATATTCAAATATTTTGCTGTTAAAAATTTGCATATTGAGAAAGATTCACTCAATGTTATTTTTTACCTAAAATGCAGGCTTAACCACAAGTACTTTTATAAAATTTCTGTGCAAATGCATTTCCCTGTAAGGGAAACAAATTCAATATATAAAAGGATTATTTCTCAGTGACTTTGTGTGAACATAACTGCTTTTTCTTTGTGAATTCAGCTATAACGTCTGCCACAGGCTCCCCTTATTGGAATCCTTCCCTTTCTGTGCTGTTAACCAAGAGGATTTTGGCATGTGCCTGCCCTACCAACCTGCTTTCCTGCAGAACCATTCAGAGGCTGTGGTTTCAGACTAAATAGATATGAGTGTGTGCATCCTGGCGCCACCACTTCCTAGCCATGTGACCTTGAGACAGGACTTAACCTCTCTAAGGCCCAATTTCTTCATCTGCAAAATGGAGGATAGTTCTTTATTGTTTATTGACCCTAATCCCCAAACCAAGCCAACACTCTTTCTTCTCTGCCCTGGGATTCTAATCCTCTACAGATAGTATCAGTGAGATATGCTTGGGTCAAGTCAATGGGAGATGAGCATGTAGAAGAGAGAGGGGTTGGAATATTTCTTTATCTCCCATCTCTCAGCACTGCAGAGATGACAGTGGCCATATGCTTCCAAGACCAGCTTTGGCAGTGGCTCCTCCTCCATGGTGCAAGCGATCACTGAACTCGGGTAGCACTGTTCCTCCCCCTTTCTCCTTCAGTTCAAGGGCAGCTCACCCTTTTGCTAGTTCCTGGTGCCTCACCATCCCTATCAGTTCCCTAACCCTACTCACACACCTGTTAATAGTCTCTTCACCAAACTGTCTTTATGATCATATCTGCACGTACTTTCCATATCTTGCTGGGCCACTGACTGATACGGGGGGTTAAAAATAAAAGGTACTTTCTAGGACTGTAGGTTAAGCAAATAATGTACATAAAGACTTAAAACAGGGCCTGAGATATCACAGCTCAATAAACATCAGCGTTATTATCTTTTTATCTGTCCCTGAAGCCTATTTTCTGACTTGCTTTCCAACTCAGCCTTCAGCTCACCCCTACGCCATGCCTACCCCAGTTCCTACTCCTACCCTGGCCCAGCTAAAAATATTATTCCTAAAAATAACTTATTGACACCGCTAAACAAAATCTATCTAAAAAATTACCCACACAATTAGAAAATACATTGAGTGACCATATCATTAACTCTCATTCATGAATTATAGCTTTAGCATACGTACGCAACAGAGCAATTTGTGGGGAAATAGATGAAATAGTAATTGTTAACCTCTTAACAGGAGATCTATCCTCAGTAAATCATAAAAGGAGGAACAGTCAGACTGGGATAATAACACGACTAGCAATGGTAATAGTAGTAAATTTTACTTTGTCAGATTAATTGAAGAGGCTCATAAAATACCAATAAAGTCCAGTTTTAAAAATAGTTATTAGATGTTTGAGGTTTTTCAGAGATGAACAAACAAAATAAAACTCTCATTCTGACAGAGTATTAAATCTGCCTTTAAAAAATAGTAAAGGGTGCAGCCCGGGTGCTCAGCAGCTTAGAGCTGCCTTCAGCCCAGGGTGTGATCCTGGAGACCTGGGATCGAGTCCCATGTCAGGATCCCTGCATGGAGCCTGCTTCTCCCTCTGCCTCTCTCTCTCTCTCTCTCTCTCTTTCTCTCATGAATAAATAAATAAATTAAATTAATAAATAAATAAACAAACAAATAAATAAATAATAGTAAAGAAGTTTGGAATGTTGAAGAGAAATAGAACCAAAATAACTTTTTAAAAAAAGGCAAAGAGTTAATGTTTTAGTGAGATTATTTCTAAATATGTGTCGTATGATTTTAGGGACAACTTTCCCAGAGACATTCTGGCACTGTATCATCCTAGGGTTGGTCAAGAAAATAGCCACTGAAAGCTAGGGGAAAGAGTAGCTGGAAGCTTACAGCTGAAGGTCTGAAGGAACAGTCACAAACCGTGCCCCTTAAGCACTGGCGTGGGTAGCATTATCAGAACTCTCAGGAGAGTCTAGAAGTCGTAGGGCATCTAGCCGCCAAAGTAACACAAGGCAGGCCACAGAGAAGAACCGTAAACTACAAAGGGCCACATGGAAGAAGCTGCCATGTCTGATCCTCATTAACACACTGCACCCAAAAATAGGGGCATCTGGGTGGCTCAGTCTGTTAAGTGTCTGCCTTTGCTCAGGTCATGATCTCAGGGTCCTGGGATTGAGCCCAGCAGCAGGCTCTCCGCTCAGTAGGGAGCCTGCTTCTCCCTCTCCCTCTGCTCCTCCCCTTCACTCATCTGCACGCTCTCTCTCTTTTAAATAAATAAATAAAATCTTTAAAAACAAACTGCAACCTAAAACCACACTGAGAAGGAATCCTGGGAAATACAGTCCCCAGATTTCCAAGGGAGCTGTGATGGTGATGAGTCAATAGCAGACGATCCACCAGAAGCACCACCAGGCACCATCCTAGGTACTTTAGAACACTGTTTTATCTAATCTTAAAGAGAAGAATATGCAGTAAGCATAGGTATTCCCATTTTACAGATAAGTACCCAGAGAGTCAGACAGATGTAGTAATTTGCACATAGTCATACAAAGAAATAGGGTTTATACTTATATTGCCTAGCTTTCCATAAGATCCTCCATCTTATATAAAATATGAACGACCAAATTCCTTTTATCTAAAGAATCCAAATCACTATCAGCATAGGAACTACTACTTTCTATAATAGAAAACAAAGTATATGAGAATGATAAGTTGGGTTCAGTTGAATGAGTTTTGGAAATGAATGACGATAATTTCCCGAGTTCTCTTTTTGCAGATTATTACCCACGCTGATCTCATACCCTGTAGTGCTTCAGAGTGAGAAATAAATCCTACTCCCTTGAGTTGACTTAGTACCAGGTTCCAGTGAAATAATGCCTTATTTTTCAGCCGCTAGAAGGTGATTTGGTTCTCTCAATGGAGAAGAGCAATGAATAAAAATTAGGCCAGCAGAAGTCAACCATCAGGAAATCTACAGCTGGCAATGAGTGGGGATGTGCTCTTAATCAGAACCAGGATTTGATTTCTACCTGCTTACCCTAAGGCCCACTCAGGAACAGATTCAAACTCTGGGGCTTGCTTCAAAATTTAACTAGTCACCCAAGATCAGAATTTTTTTCAAATAGTATAAATCTCCCCAAGCAGCTGCAACCCAGGCATTCATTCTCAAACTGTATGTTTTTGCTATGAGGGAAATGTGGGGAAGAAAAAGGATGCCAATTTTCTCCTTGGTACTCACATAAATATCCGAGTGGAAATGTGCAAAGGCTAAACACAAGAGTATAAACTGGCCAGGAAGGCATATTAACTCAAAGAAAAGATGAGAGATTGAGAGACTGAGGGTCAAGTGGACAGGAGTAGGAGGGGTGAAAGGTGTATGAATCATGATTAGAGGAGAATCTCAGAGACTAAGAGGTTGAGAAGGAGCAGTTGTAAATATAGTGGAGATGAGTGACTAAGTGTCCAAGGTCAAGCTCAGTTGAAGGCTACCAAGAATTAGGAAATCCAGAAATGGTATGGGCGGCCAAGGAATGTTGATGGTGAAGTAACTAGATCCCATGTTAACCACACTCTTACTAAGACCTTCCATTCTCTGGTCCCCCTAACTCTGTCCTGCCTACTTTGCTCATTCTCAGCTTGCTGCTCCAGAAAACTGTATGACAAAGTTTGTGGATTCCATTGAAATGCATTTTTTGAACTCTATTGAGTCCCTGGTCCTGCTGAGCAATCATTAGGCTATTCTAGTTGATTCACATTGTTATTCACAAGAGTGGCTCTTTCAACTCAAAGCCACCTACCCTTCCTGCATGCACCCTCATTCTAAATTGAAAACCTTATCTTGGGCAGCCCGGATGGCTCAGTGGTTCAGCACCGCCTTCAGCCCAGGGTATGATCCTGGAGACCCGGGATCCAGTCCCACATCAGGCTCCTGGCATGGAGCCTGTTTCTCTTTCTGCCTCTCTTCTCTCTGTGTGTCTCTCATGAATAAATAAATAAAATCTTTAAAAAGAGAGAGAGAGAGAGAGAAAGAAAACCTTATCTCCAACCTCACAGAAAAAATAGAAGCAATCCTTAAAGTCCCTAACCCCTTTTACATTTTGACTTATCCTTCACTTTACCTGCCCTTACCTGTCCATTGTTTGCTACTCTAATTTCTGCCCAGCCCCTCTTAAGCATTTGCTCCAAGAATTAGCATCCCAAGCTTTGTATCAACAATATCAGCTTTTCTGCTGGCTCTTTCATCAGGGCCTATAAACATAAGTTAATTCTTCCTCACCTTAAAACAAATATTTCCTTGCCCATCATGACCAAGTCAGCTGCCACTACATCTTTTTCTTTAACAACCACGTTTTATGAAGTCTCATTTGTTTCTCCATTCCTTACCACAATTCATTAAAACACTTTTTTTGTGAAAGCAAAAATCTGCTTTATTGTACCTACTGCTCAACTGAAACTCTACCTAAAAAGAGCATTGCTAACATACTTGCCAAGTTTAGTCTTCATCCTTCTGGTCTCTTTTAGACTCTGTTCCCACACTTCTCAGTGGAATCCTCTCCTGTGCTAGCCTGAAAGGCATCTCCCTTTTGGTGAACTTCTCTATCCATTTGTTCACAGTTTCCTTGAAGATTCCTCTCTTTCCTTCTTCTCTTTAAATCTCAGTTTTCCCAGGATCCATCTTCAATCATTCTCTCTCCTTTTTTATATACCTTCAATCTCTTTTGTTACAACAAATCCTGTGATTTCTACTATACTTGTGATTCCAAAATTTATATCCAGCCCCAGTATTTCCCCTGAGCCAATTTCTTGGTTGCTGCTGCTAAATATTTACATCCAAAAAAAAAAAAAAAAAAATTTACATCCATTTGCCTTGCAAGCATTTCAAACTCAACATATTCAAAACAGAACTTGTTAATTCGCCCTATATCAGATTCTTTTTTGTAAAATTCCTCCCCAGAAAGGAGGGGAGGAAAGGAGTTGGATAACTTGAACAAAGTTGGTTGGATAACTGCAACATGAAGGAGAAAGGAGAGAAGAGAGTTAGTACAAATTATAGCCAACATTTATTGCCTATTTCTTATAGGCCAGGCAATGTGTTGGGCAGTTTCCACAGATAACTTATTTGATCTTTATCTTTTGTTATTTCACAGAAAAATAAGACAAATAATGGCTTCCCAGCCATGCCCATGTCCTAATCCTTGGAACCTGTGAATGTGTTAACTTTCATGGCAAATGGACTTTGTAGGAGTGATTGAGTAAAGGATCTCAAGAGAGGAAGAAGATTACTCTAGATTATCTGAGTGGGCACAATGTAATCAGAGGGTCCTTACTGGAAGGAAGCAGGAGGGTCAGAGGTAGAGAAGGGGAAGTAAAGATGGAGGCAGAGGTTGAAGTGATGAAGCTCTGAGCCAAGGAATGTGGGACCCCCTAGAAACTGCAAAAGGCCAGGAAGAGATTTTCCCCTAGTATCTCCAGAAGAAATATAGCTTAGCCAGTACCTTGAATTTAGTCATGAAGAATGATTTCAGACCTTTGACCCTCAGACTGTAAAATACTAAATCTGTATTGTTTGGAGCCACTAAGTTTGTGGTAATTTGTAATAGCACTATGGATACTGTCATTAGACCCAAGAGGGAATTTGGAAATTGAATTGATTCAAGAGGAAATTGAAGCCTGAGGCATTTAAATAGCTAATGTAAGATCACACAGTTAGTAAGTAGCAGAACTGGGATTCAAACTCAAGTAGTTTGGCTAACCACCACATGGTCTTTACTCCATGCTGAACCCAAAGGGGTTGTCTAACCTAATGACCCAAACATGGTAGGAGTCCAAACGCAGACACCAAGAACTAAGGAACGAGAGACAGGAGAGCGAGGGAAATAAAAGCAAGGTGAGGTGTTTCGAGAGCAACTTTGTATAAGCAGCACCATTGCCTAGCATGGACTCAAGCTCACTCAGTACTTGCAGTACTAGGAGGGTCAGCTTTGTTTACAAGATAGGGCTGGGGTAGGCTGTTGTTTTTCTCTCAATTTAGAGCATCCCCATCAGCCAGTGTACAAGCTAGAAGCTTTGGATTTCTTTGTTCAGCCATCTTAATGAGCATGTTCTTTGTGCTTTTTTTTTGTGCTAGATGACTTGCCAGGTCCCACAGATATGAACTGAAGTCATCTGTGTTCTTGCCTCCTTTCTATGCTCTCTTCCATAATCAACAATTTCTTCCTCTGGCCTGCTCTGCCACATAATTTATGTGTCTACTATTGCATAGTTCATTACCATTAAACTATCTGATTGTAGCCAGCAAAATTAAATGTGAGATTGGTTCTCTAGGAGCTGAAGGCTTAGGGAGATGGGTAATCCTTTATACCATCAACAGAGTATAATTCTACAATATACATAAGGAGCCCTGAAATGTTTATAAAATGTGATACTCAGTAATTCCACTCCTAGCACTATCTTCTAAGAAAATAATCATATTGACAAATGAGGGTAGTTGCTTCAATATTATGTATAATGGTAAAAAAAAAAAAAAAAACAGAAATAATCTAAATGCTAACCTTAATAGAATGGGTACACAAATCTTGGTGAATCTATGCAGCCACTAAAAAACATAATGTTTTAAAATAATACATAGTGATGTAGAGAAATGCTTATAATATCTTGTTAAATATAAAAAAAGTAGAACCCAAACAATACAGATATTATGTAAACGGTGGTTGGCTTTTGGTAACAAAATTATGGATTACTCTTATTTTCTTATATATAGTTTTTTGTATGTTAAAGTTCTGTACAAACGTATACTATTATTTATTTATTTATTTATTTATGTATTTATTTTAGAGAGAGCGCACGCATGCATGGTGGTGGGGAAGAGGAGAGGGAGGAGGGGAAAGAGTCTCAAGCAGACTCCCCACTGAGTGCAGAGCCAGAAGCAGGGCTCCACCTCATGACCCTGACATCAGGATCTGAACAAAACCAAGAGTAGGATGCTCCACCGGCTGAGCCACTCAGGTGCCCTAAATGTGTATTGCTTTCATAATCAAGATAAAAACAACCAGTAAATACAATTGTAAAGAAAATAGTAGAGGAGTATGTTTTGCCAATGATTCTCTGTTTACTTTCCTAGGTCTTTCGTCAGTCCTTTCTCCACCCCTGGAGAAACCTACCTCATGGATGGCATCATTAAGGCTTCCTTCCCTGTGGTTTCGAGTTGGAGTCACCCAATAAGAACCTCTGGCAAATGAGGAATAGAAGAAGAGAGATTGGTCTATCTGTTCTCCCAGATATCTGGTGCATTTTGCATTTCTAGAACTATGCACATTGAACAGCGCTGCTTTATCTGTGACCACAGATCCTGTCGGGCAACTGCTTCTCACAGATCTTGTCAGGCAACTATGGCTCTCTCTAGAAGCTGGCAGCCAACCTGTCCTCTTGCATCTTCAGGCCTCCAGCCAGTAGGCTTCTTGCTTGCTAAATTTCTCAACAATATCCCTGGTCGGCCCCCTTCACCCTGCCCACATCTGCAAGTTGCCCTACATTAAACTCTTTTCAATTATCCCTGTGAGTGTAGCATCTGTCTCCTGCCAAGCCCAAAGCTGGTGCACCGTTTAAGGTGAGGGTACAACAGCTGCAGGAACGCAGAGAGGATGGCATAAGCAGATGGCTGGTGTGCACAGAGCAGAGCTAGTTGCAGCAATGAGAGCTGAGTTTGAGTAAAGAGCAATTTGGTTGGAGACTTTTTCAAGGAAAGTGATGGTGTTATTCAAGTCGGAATTCAGGTGGAGCACACAGAAGCCGTTGAGCTTACAACTTCCCCTATATAAACTTTACTGGTGGCTTTGTGACTTCTGGTGGGAAATTTGAAGAGAGTGGCCTGATAGTTCCAGTTGAGAGGAGTTCATTGATAAGACCGATTTATGTGGAGGTGCTTTCACAGATGCAGCATGATTACCGTTTCAATAGTTATTCTACGGATTTGTTTGGATTTGGGCTCAAAGCACAGTGCTGCAGAGAGTGCCTTGTCATCTCCAGCACTAGGTGATTTTGTGTTAGAAGTAACCCTTAGCGCAATGAGGAGGACACTTGATGGGATGAGCACTGGGAGTTATACTATATGTGGGCAAATTGAATTTAAATTTTAAAAAAGTTTTTAAAAATTAATTAATTAATAATTTAGAAGAAGTAACCCTTAGTCTCTGCTCCACGCTCCTGCTCAAATTGCCTCCTGTTCTGTTGACCAGCTATCCAATCCTTGTTCTTACTAGTATCACTTTCACTCTCTAAACCAGACTTTGGCTTCCCTGTTCCCATCTTATGATTGGCAGCCTTCATGTACAGGACAGACTCCCGCCTCTGGCAGATCAAGCCAGTGACAGACACAGCTCTGCAAGTGGACTTCCTCAAACGCTGGACTTTAGCCTTGGAGCCTGAGCCCTTGAGCAAAGTGATTTGAGTAATAAAACCTCACAGTGTACTTTTCCCAAGGACTTCCAGCTCTACCTCATTTGAGTCTGGATTTTTCCTACCTAGATGAAAGCCCGGGGGAAAAGGCATTTAAAGAGGCTAGGAAGCTGCCCCACAGCTAGATTCAATTCCCTGTGGCCTCTAGACTAGAAGTTACTGAGCACGGTGCTCTTTGGCCATAGAGTTGCAGCAATCAGACTTAGGTAAGCAACTCCCACCTCCCCCTGTCCCTTTCCTTCCCACCATGCAACAGAAAGGTAGTGTTGTCCCAAGGTGATTTCTAAGGATTCTATCATTGGGTAGTCACAGCCCTGGTTCTGAGTCTGTGTGGCTACCTAAGAGAGCCTTTTCAGAGCCCCCAAATAATGAAATTTGGGGAACCGACTCAAACCAACTAAATTCACAAAAAAAATGTAGTTTAAATCAAAAAACAAAACAAAACAACAACACTGCTCTAAAGTCTTTTATTTCGTGTCGGTTCTCTCTCTCTTTTTCAAGTAGGCTCCTTGCCCAGCATGGGCCTTGAACTCACAACTCTGACCAAGACCTGAGCTGAGATCAAGAGTTGGACACTTAACTGTCTGAGCCACCCAGATGCCCCTCACATCAATTCTCATAACAATCCCTATAATGTACATAGGTTCTATTATTAATTCTATTTACAACAAAGAAACTAAGACACAGAAAGGTTGGGTAACTTGCACAAGATCCCACTGATAGCAAGTGGCAGAGCCCAGCATGGCACCCCAGCATCTGGCTCAAGTAGCCTGTGCCTTAACTGATGCACCAGGCTTCAGGGTGGCACTTAGACTAGACATTCATGGAGTGGTGTTTGGATCTCACATTTTCTCCCTGAGGCAAACAGATGGAAATGCAACCTACAGTCGAGATTGCTTGGTGAATATTAAGTACAAACAAATGGGAATTAGGTTTTCTTAATGAAGGGTTCTTCAGCTGAGAGTGCTTGAAATAGATTCTTCCCCCAATGAGGAAAGCACCAACCACAGAGAGGACTGGAATCTCTTGGTGAGGACGCTTTTTCTTGGTCTGAGTTAGGGCCTGACAGGCCAGGTTCCCAGTCCTTCCTCTTTTCCGCAGGGGCCATTGAGAGACTTTTCTGGTAATACATTTTTTTCTTAGATATGTTAATGTTATTGTCTTTGCTACAGTTTTAAACATGCTAATTGCCAGGCTTTCACTTCAGCCTTCTTCTAATCTCTTGATTGGAATTTAATCTGGAAACTCATTTGCCAACCCTTCATGAGTGATAATCCTGGTTTAACTTTTACTGACTCTAGCCTCACCCTTTGAGATGACTTGCTTAGTTGAACCCTGAATTCTGAGGTGCACTACTATATTGCTGTATTTATTTAACCCCAGCTGCCTTCCTGCCACATATCCACATAGGCTCACGTTCATGTCAACTGGCCCTTTCCATGACACTCTGCATGCGGTGGGTAATTTGTTCCCATTTTGCCAACTCTGAGGTATTGCTCTTTCCGCTGTTGGTTTACATGAAGTTGCCTACACCTGTAAAGTGATTATTTTATTAAGGTCTCATCACTTAACCCAATTTAAGTGGATTTCCTAGAACCCTGACTGATTAAAACTAAACATACCCATATCTGGTGGTTTTAGGTGAATTTCTTTGCAATATGGTGAGGAGTAATTTTGGAAACTTAGCCAACTACCCAGATGCACATTGATTGGGTAGGAAAAAGTACAGGGCTGATTCCTAAGATTAAATTTTTATTTTACTTCGGAAAGTGGGGAGGGAGAGGGACATAGAGAAGATTAGGAATAGGGGTAAAAAATCTTAGAACAATGAATTCATTGTTTACATTAACTGTAAATGAAGGAATAGCTCAAAAATTGGTTCAGTGAGTTTTTTTAAATTTTGATGGTTTTTACAATTAATATCTACAAGACAACACTGTGAAGCTCTCATTGCTCATGACACAACAGATGTAACAAAAACAAAGTTTGAGAGTTGGCTCAAGGAAATTGATTCTGTGGATCACCATTCTTAGTTTTTAAGTGTGATGAAAATTATAGATGTAGAAAGAAAATAACCCACTCTCTTATCAGCCATCTTTCATCACTTTAAATAGTCTTTCAGTATTTCTCTAAGGCACACACGAAACTGACAGGTAGATCGAAATCACTTATCAGCCACTACGTGTCAGAAGTGACACAACCTCACAGGAGAAAAATTTTATTGAAATTTTCACCAGTAGTAGAATGAAAATGTTCACTAATTCCCCTCTTGGCCACATTCTGCTGATCTCAGGATCTTCTCAATAAAATGTAACCTCCAGGAGAGCAGAGGTGTTATATCTCATGTTTACTACCGTGTCTTGGTCTATTTGTGATGTTATAACAGGATACCAGTGACTGAGTGGCTTGTAAACAACAGAAATTTATTCCTCATGGTTCTAGAGGCTGAAGTTGAAGGTCAAGGTACCAGCAGATTCCATGTCTTACCAGACACAGAACTTCTTAGTTCTTGGATGGCCATCTTTTCACTGTTTTCACCTGGTGGTAACTGAGCACTTTAGGGTTTCTTTTATAAAGGCACTAATTCTATTCATGAAGGCTCCATCCTCATGATCTAATTCACCCCAAAAGCTCCACTTCCAAAAGCCTTACATTGAGGGTTAGAATTTCAATATATGAATTTGGAGGGGACCAAAATATTCAGCCTGTAGCACACTATGTATCCTAAAATAGAACCTGATCTGTAGTAGTCATTTGATAAATATTTGCTGAATGACTGGATGGGTTTGTTCTCAGTGATTACTCTGGTCTGGCTAATAAAGTTGTAGAGAGTCTATTATCATTTTTATATGCATATTTAAATTATTGACTTCACAAGACATACACCTAAGGCAGAGATGAAAAATTGCCTGGATGAAGTTGAAAGACTAATTGAAATAGCATCTTATCCTTTAGTCAAAGAGGTGGGAAGAAACTTTTTTCCTGATAGAAAGTAATCCAAAACATACTTATTATTAAAACAATATGGATGTGGGCAGTCCTGGTGGCCCAGCGGTTTTTTTTTTTTATATTTATGATAGTAACAGAGGGAGAGAGAGAGGCAGAGCCACAGGCAGAGAGAAGCAGGCCCCATGCACCGAGAGCCCGACGTGGGATTCGATCCCAGGTCTCCAGGATCGCGCCCTGGGCCAAAGGCAGGCGCCAAACCGCTGCGCCACCCAGGGATCCCTGGCCCAGCGGTTTAATGCCGCTTTTGGCCTGCGGGTGTGATCCCAGAGACCTGGGATCAAGTCCCACATCGGGCTCCCTGCATGGAGCCTGCTTCTTCCTCTGCCTGTGTCTCTTCCTCTCTCTCTCTCTCTCTCTCTCTCTTTCTGTGTCTCATGAATAAATACATAAAATCTTAAAAAAAAAGACAATATGGATGTACTATGGGATCTAATGCAAAATTCAAATTATATTCTTAGATAGGATATGAGACATCAGAGATTTATTTTTCTTGCAATGACTGCCTTCCCCAGATGCTAGAAGTTCAGATTGACTCTAATATGCCTCTAGGAGCTCTGCCCAAAGTCATTCAGAAAATAGAAGTTTAGGCCATTGTATCTGAGACAGTTGTAAGCCACTACTACTGAGTTATCATAAATTAAGTATCTTTGGCTCTATTCTCTGCTAGTCTGTCTCTCCACCCCATCCCTCCCCCCCCCCTTTTTTTTAACAACTGGAAGTATTTACAATATATTCTTTAATTTGTTTATCCATTTATTTTTATCTTTAAATTGGTTAGTCATTACCTAAGCCCTCATTCATGTACAAAGCATTGTGCCTGTGAATCCTTAACAGGAGTTTTTCTGAGTGTTTTTTTGTTTTTGTTGTTTTTGGTATTGTTTTGTTTACATTATGTCTTAGGTTGGATTACCTGGAAAACAAGACCAAGTTCTGTATTCCATTGAGGGAGATTGGACAGCCTTTCAGCTGAGAACCACAGCTGCCAACAATTTCGGCACCAGGAGGAGGAGTTCAGTCCTCAAGGAGGGCGTATGTGATGTATCACAGCATACACTTTTGCTATAGGGAGGCTCAAATGCTTCTGAAGAGTTCCTTCTAATATGTTATTTCTCAAAAATGGAGTTTCATGGCTTCTGCATGTGTCTGCCATAGTGCAAACTTCAAATGCAGTTATTTTAGGACTTGGGGGAAGCATCCATCCCTCTATTCTGGAATGCAGAAACGGCACAAGCTTTGACTCTCAGGCTGGATCTTCCCATCCTGAAATCCTTAGCAACTCCTAAAAATCGGTGCTCAACTTCCTTTCCTCAAGAAATTTTATCTAGGCATCCACGAACTGCTGGATTACTCTGGTTATAACCGGTTCATTGCTAGCAGACCCCGGGTTCATACTGGCAACCATATATTATAAAATGCTTGGGTTTGTGACTTATTGTTCATTCACTAACTTACTGTTCATGAACTTATTTCTTTTTTATTTATTAATACTTGTATTCTTTGCTGGATAGTTGGTTTTGCTTTATGGGCTGGCCTCATTCAAAATAATGTAACAATAAAGTAATTGGATAAAGAGCACTGTCCTGGGATCCTTGCAGTTTAGCGCCTGCCTTTGCCCCAGGGTGTGATCCTGGGGTCCCAGGATCGAGTCTCACATCGGGCTCCCTGCATGGAGCCTGCTTCTCCCTCTGCCTGTGTCTCTGCCTGCCTCTCTCTGTCTCTCATGAATTAAAAACAAAGAAAAAAAGAGCACAGTCGTTGTGATGATGCCTGCGGGTTGGTACTGGGAGGTTCAGGGAGAGTTGAGGCAGCTCCAGAAGAGCTCTCTTCTTTTTTTTGTGGGCCACTGGGGTCTCAATAATTTACCTGGCCTTTCAGTTCTCTCAGTATCCAGTAGCCAAACCTCCAACTACAAGGAGCCAGTTTGATCAGCGTAGCTAGTCCCCAATTATTTTATCAGGTTTAGCTTTTAACATCAGGTTATGTCTTGGATCATCAGTTAACCTGTGGATGGCTTTTGTTGAATTGGGAGCCATTCTTGGTATAATCAACAGCAATCCTAGTCCTTCAAAGAGCCTGGCCCTGCTGTTTTGAGTAGGGGTTTACAATAAGGAATTTGCAGCTAGAAAAAGCTCATTGGGTTTGGTAGAGGTTATAATCAATATAGGCTACCTCAGACTTGTATTACCATTCGGGGGTATCGAATATCAAAAGCTTATTTGGTGTTTGACAAGTTGATAGCTCTTTTCATTTGCTCAGAAGTTACCTCTCTTAGGTCTTGTTGAGATATGTTGAAGTCCACATATAACCTATTTATATTGTTTATTATATTTGTATTCTGGTTATATAAAAATGAGCTTGAAGATAATTGCAAAGAGTTTATAACAAGTGTATACTAACAAGACTACATACTCTTAAAGGACAAATGAAATTAAAATAAAATTTTCCTGATAGTATTGAAATAAAAACCACACTTACTATTCATGTACACATGTGGTAAAGTATTAATGGGTTTTACAAACTATTTCATACAAAGGAATCACAACTTTAAGCTTGGGTAGTCTTCAAAGCTTCTGTCATAAGTCCATGGATTCATGTCTAAAATTATGGTGTATAAAATAAATGAAATATTAGCAGATAGCATTATAGTTAGACATATTCAAAATTCAATATTAATAGGATTTTTGGATTTGCTGTGTAATCATAGCTAAACAAAACTATTCATTTGCGTTTGACGACTGAGTAAGGGTAGGAATTTATTTCTTAAACGTTGGAAATTAATAGTTACTTGGCAATCAGAGAAAAGCTGCTATTTCACCATTAAAATGTAGAAGTGCTTTCCTCTTGAGAAAAGCATGGAGTTTGTCTAGGCTGGCAGAAAAAAAATTATTTTTGCAAATCTACCAAGTGAATTGGAAATATTATCAGTGCTTTTCCTAAATCTAAAATATTAGTGAGAATTAAAATCTCTCTTTATAAATTACTATCGAAGCTCACCAGGGAAGACATTCTGAGCTAGTCTTTATGTTTGCTCCCAAACACCTCCCTGCTCTTCTCCTGGTTCACAGGCTTCTAACTAGATCAGCTAGTGTGAGGCACTGGCGGAAACGTGGAGGGTGGGAGAACAGAGCCCAGGGGTGTGAGTGGTTATCCCTCCTTTCGTCCTGTCCTTCCTCCTCTTTCCTACTTCCTCACTCTTCCCCCCTCTTTCCTTTTTCCTCCCTGGCTCTCTCCCTCCTTCTTACCCACCCTCCTTCTCCTCTTCTGGTTGTGTTTTTGAGGCTATAGCTCCTTAGAGTCTCGGGTCTCTCCTGGACAGCTCCTCTTTTTGCTCCCAGTTTCCTCAAGGCAATTTCTGCTATGGTTCTAGCTTTTGCCAGGCTGCCCAGTGTCTGGGGCCTGCTAATAGTAGCTCCTCCCAGAATCCAGCTACTGCTAGAGAAAAAAGCAGCTTCGTGCTCTGGCTAACCTCTGAGTTGCCTTACTCTTTCTTGTTTGGCTTTTCAGCTCCTCCATCAACGGCGTAATTAATTTCTTATATTTGATTTCCTTTGTTTGAGGTAGGGTGTGTTTTCAGTTTGGGTGAGTGGACCTTGAGTCATACGGCACTCATTCACTTGCCATGCATGGAATAATATAATTGTTGGACTGGTCGTTAAACAACCCCCTAGTCTATTACTTTGGATAAATCCATGCACAGGTGGGGATATTCCACAACTATATATATATATAATTAATCTTATATATATATGATACATTTACCTTTAACATACTTAAATTGAGTTTTGAGTGATTTACTCTAACAATGTCCTGTTGGATCTTCCCCCACCTTCAGTCCCTTTTTTCTTTTTAAGATTTATTTATTGACTTTAGAGAGAGAGAGTGTGTGGCACATACCTGTGGGCAGGGGTAAGGGCAATGCATCCTCATATACATACGTAACTGCTGGATATGTCTCTTCTTAAATACTGACATTCTCCCAGGATTCTAGTCTAAGTCCTGTTGCCTTTTCATTCCAAATTCCTTCTCTGACTGATCCTCCATTCTGATGAGTTGAACTTCAAATCTATGTCCCCCAAATCTACATACTAATCTTCAGACTCCTGAGCTTTAAACCTTGTATTTCCGGCCATCCAAGTGCTTTTACCTTGTTCCCTTCTAGCCCATTAAAACTCAAAATGTCCTAAAAAAGACATTTTGAGCAAGAAAGAACTTACTCTTCTTTCCCTACCATCCTCAGCACGTCCACACCTTTCCAAGATTACCTTCAACAAATAAATCCACCTCCTAACTAGACCAGTCTTTCCTGATTTTTCCAAAAACCTTGCCATCTTTTATCTGTGACAGATCCTGAAAGATTACTCCAATCTGCCCTCCTCATCATCTAATCGCTTTAGTCTTTTTGGGAGGACATTGTCGTAGACAAGCTCCTCAACCTCAACCCCTGCTCCTTCCCTGGATTCCTTACAAAGTTCCTTTTTTCTCGTGTTCATCCAGTCCAAACAGGTTGCCTCTTACCCATGTATTCTCTATCACACAGCCTGCTGTTTATACCCTTCATTACACCTTTGCACAATCTGTAAATATTTTGTTTATTTGGTTAGTCATTTGTCATCTGTCTTCCTCGCCATCATCTCAGCTTTGTGATCACTTTGTGCTCTGCAGATTATAGGTGTTGAGTAAATACTGATGCAAGGAAGTGGATGATGGAGTGAGTGAACTAATCAGGGCTTTTGTCTGTCTCCCAGGTCCTTTCTACCAAGAAGAAACCTGATCGTGTCACTCTCCTGCTTAAAAATCCTTGGATGGTTTTCTGAAATAATCATTTTAACACTCAGCAAATTTTTTTTAAAGATGTATGTATTTGAGAGAGAGAGAGAGAGAGTGCACAAGTGGGGCAGAGGGGCAAAGGGAGAGAGGGAGGGTGCAGGGGGCGAGGCAAACTCCCTGCTGAGTGGGGGCTTGATCCTAGGACCCTGAGGTCATGTCCTGAGCTGGAAACAAGAGTCTGATGGTGAACCAACTGAACCACCCAGGCACTCCAACACGCAGCAAATCTTTTTGCGATTTATAATCCTGGCAAGAACAAGGGTTTAGAATCCTAACTTTAAATCACAACTGCGGGAATAGATAGAAGAATGAACTTATCATTACCTCCTGGCCCAGTGAAAGTTCAAAGCCTTGAGCCAATGTTGGTCAAACATCTGTTATTTTAAATCCTGCTACCAGGCTGGGGCACCTGGATGCCTCATCAGTTGGGTGTCTGATTCTTGGTTTTGACTCAGGTTGTGATCTTAGAGTCATGGCCCCATGTGGGACTCCACAATGAGTGTGGAGCCTGCTTGGGATTATCTGTCTCCCTCTCTCTCTCTCTGCCTATCTCCTCAATCCCCACCCATCACCCTCCCCCCACACTGTTCTCACTCTTTCTCTCTAAAGAATTAGTAAACAAACAAATAAATTCTATTACCAGGCAGACAGGAAAGTGAAGAAAGCCCTGGAATACACTCTGAAGGATCTAGGTACTACTGATTTTGGCTGGCCACCTGACCTCTCCCGTCCTTAGTGTCCTCATCTATGAACTTAGGAGGTTATACAAATAATCTCTAAGGCTACCTTCAGCTCTGAAATTCTATGATTCTCATGTACTAGACTACTATGACTAGGATTATTTTTTGAGCATCACAATTAGTAATATGTAGATCGTGAAACCTGACACAAATTTTATTATTTTGCTGGAGGGGGTGGCAGCTTCATTACACAGCAAGTTACATTTGGGCTTCAGAAACTTTGATGAGAATGATGATGTGCAGCCTCTGAGTATCATTTGATATGTTTCTTTCTGGAAGTAGTTTCAGGCACAGTGGAAATAAGTGGCATTTAGAAATGCTAGTGAATAGAATAAAAGGTGGAAGATGGCAATACGTTTTGCCTACTATGTGCTGGGTGCTTTATGTATGTGATCATCCCCTTTGGTCGAGAGACACAGTGAAGCCTGACTAACCATTCGTTAGTCAGAAGTGGCAGGGTGCTTTGGAACCTCAGTCTGTCTGGCTCTAGTATCCTTGTTCTGCCTGTAATCTTTTTATACATTAAAGCATCTGGTGCCAAATCTCAGTTCTTTCTCTACCTCCTGTCAATTACGCGAACACAACTCACTTCTCCAGCTAAAGGGATAAGAATGAGCACAGAAGGAGGCCTTAGGAAAAGTGAGGGAACTGAAAAGCGAACTCTTGATTGCAGCCTCACTGCAGGACCTAACCTTGGCTAACTGAGCTTGTTGGAGAGCATCCCTGATCACCACCATTGGCCTCCTTTTTAGCCATCTGTCACTAAAGCCTGGCGGTGAGAGGACCTGGTGCTTGCTACTCGGGGTAGGACCTCATCCTAGTAGTCAGCATTCATGATATGCTTCAGAAGAAGATCCCACATTGAGGACAAACATAAACTAATGCTCCACGCTTAATACAACATCAATTGAGGAATTTCCTTGCTTTTGGTTAGTTTGATTTTTTCTTAAAGATATACTCACTTTGTGATCCAGTTTTTTTTTTTTTTTTTTCCTGGAAAACATAAATCAAGGAAGGACATTAACATCCATCGAGTATAATTCAGTATACGGAGTGGTGGTCTAGCTGTAACACTGTGGAAACTTATGAGTATTACCTATAGAATAGGGATAAATAAGGATCTTTCAAAAAGTTGATAGCCCACAATACTCCTTCAGGGTGTAAAGCATTGTTATTTGTGCTTTAAGTACACCTACAGAAAGAGTCAACAAAGCAACAGTCAACAAATGAATGCCTTTAGGCACTTAGAAACAAACATCTCTTAAGAAAAACTTATTCTTGCCAAGTCAAACAATAACCCAAACCCTTTGCTTTTCAACGTGGAAGGTTAGAATGAAGAATCATATCCATTTTTCTTTCTTTTATGATGTCACTCTGGTAACTACTTTCGTAAGGAAGCAAAGAACATAATGTATTTTTTTTTTAAAGATTTTATTTATTCATTTGAGAGAGAGAGAAAAAGAGAGATAGCATGGGTGGTGGGGGGGGCGGGGGGGGGCAAAGGGAGAGTGAGAAGCAGACTCCCCACTGAGCATGGAGGATCCCAAGACCCTGAAATTATGACCTGAACCAAAGTCAGACATTTAACCAACTGAGCCATCCAGGCTCCCCCAAGAACATAATACACTAATTGTTCCAAAGGTCTTAGAAAGAAGATTATCATGAAAAAACATTGAATTGGACATAAATACTGCTTGTTATAAAAAATTCCTTGAAAGGTGAAATGTTTTCTGTTTTATTGGTACTAAACATTAGAATGGATACTTGGTCAACTCTATGTAAAAATAATCATTTTTTATTCAGTATATGCCTGATGGTACCTGACATTTTAGTTATACTTTTCATAAGGCAGAGAAGTTTAATAATATTGGTCAGTATTATTGTTCTCAGCATGAGATTTTCACAGACTACTCCAAAGCTTGCTAAACTATTGGATAACAAATGGGAAAATATCACACGACAGGCAATATTTATCCATCCAACAGGCAAAACAAGAAAATGGAACCCAGGCCTAGAATCCTCTAGTGTTACTCAATAAAGGCAAATTATTTATTGTCTTCTGTCCAGGAGTCCCATGGGGCATGAAATATTGATTTAGGAATTTGCTGGGCATGAATGTCTGTGTGTTGTAACTATGTTCTTTTATATCACTTAATATATGATAAATTGTTCCTATGTATGCTGTGATAACACCAAAGAACAAATTAAATCTGGCTATTTAATAAACACGAATTAATAAATGCTAAACTCTTTATAATTACTGGCTTGGGGTCATTAAAGTTCACTCCATGATGTGCAGGATTGCACAATGCATTGTTCACATGCATGCCTAGCTTCATCTCTTCCCTCATCTTACGACAACACAGCCTCTGCTGCATGCCACACAAGCTGATTCCAATCTTTCTGTAAGTAGGATGTGGAGAGACTGAGTGCTCTTCCTGGTTAACCTCGAGCTTTCCAAAGCCAGGACGTTGAGGGTTCTAGGTATTGGGGAGGGGCTAAAGGTGGGCCCAGAGGAAGTTTAGGGTGTGAGGAAGAGCAGGAGCTCTTTATTATCTGAGCAGAGGAATAAGAAGTCTGGAGCAAGTGTGAAGAAAATAAAAATGAACCACGAAGATAAAGAATGCAGTCGTTTCATCAGCTAAGAATCTTTGCTCTGTACCATTCTACATGTCTATCAAAAACTTGATGTTAAAAGTATGTGCCACACAATAATGCACAGCATTAGTATCTATTTGTTTCATTGCTCTACTCATTTGGGTACTTACTATGTCAGATCAGCATAGCAATTACTAGCCAGTCTGACTGGAGTCATACTGCTTGGGTTCTAATCCAGTCCAGCCTCTGCTACTTGCTAACAATGTGATTTTACCTCCCTTAGCCTCAGTTTCATCTTTCAAAGGAGGGTAACAAAAGTACCTCTCTTGTGGAATTATTACAAAGGAAAATAAGATACAGATACATAATATATGATGCACATGTGCATATGCATATATGTTCATATGTAAATATATCTTTTTAAAAAAGATTTTATTTATTTAATCATGAGAGAGAGAGGGAGGGAGAGAGAGAGAGAGAGAGGCAGAGGGAGAAGCAGGCTCACTGCAGGGAGGCCCAATGTGGGACTTTGATCCCAGGACCCCGCGATCACGCCCTGAGCCAGAGGCAGATGCTCAACCACTGAGCCACCTAGGTGTCCCAATATATCTATTTTTATTTATAGTTTATATTCACTTTAAACAGTGCCTGGCATATGTTTAAATCAATAGCATTCAGTAGAACTATCCCATGTACTGTTGTTATATAGTTTCTATTTAACTTTTCAAGTTTCTAGGCCTTGTCTTCCCTGCTATCTATCCAGTTGGAAAGCAGTCTTATATTTTGTGGTGGTTGGATGGGTTTTCTTTCCCATCTTTTGGGTGTTCACCCCTCCAGTAGATACTAATGCTGTTTTTAGTCCACATAACTTAGGGGCAGGGGAACCAGGTCTGGACAATCATCTTGCCAGAGGGAAGGTATAGGACTCAAGGTTGGATATGCAAATCCTCACCAGAACAAAGCTGACTGATGTCTGAGATGGCTGTGTTTAAGGCTGTGTAACCTGGAACACTGGAAGGGCCATCTTTGCCTCCTCCAGGAAGATCCTGACTGAGTTGGAACAACATCGAGGAACACAGAGCCAGTAGATATAGAAAGAGGGCCCCTGAGGACGTTGTTTGAGTTTGTAGATTCCATCTTGCCTCAGAGGGGTATTCTGTGGATCTTCCGATTTTATGATAAAAAGATTGAGGAAATAGATTCTGTCTTTAGTTTATTAAAATTAGTTTGCTAGTTGCATCGACTACCAATTATACATCTAATATATGTATTTCAAATCAAGTTAGTATACGGGATCCTCATTGATGCCACTGACCTTATATAAGGCCCCGGACATAGACGACAACCAATATATATTTATTGCATATATGAATTAGTAAAACAAAATTTAAAACTCTCAAAATTCACAAGCCCATTCATTTAATCTCTTGTACATTATTGTACCATCCTAGGCAATTCAAGTTCAATTTAAAAGTGTCTTGATAAAGGAACAAATTATTTTTTTAAAGATTTATTTATTTGAGGGAGAGAGGAGAGAGAGGAAGGGGCAGAGGAAGAGAGAGAAAATCTTAAGCAGACTCCTCACTGAGTGGGGAGCCCAACATGGGGTTGGATCCCAGGACCCTGAGATTCATGACCTGAGCAGAAACCGAGAGTCAGGTGCTTAAGAGGCTGCACCACCCAGGCGCCCCAGGAACAAATCTTTTATAGAGAAACACATGGTGTGGCCCTGAGGATCTTGTTGGACGAAGTAGATTGCTAGAAAACCAGCTTGGGGAGACCAGAGATTCAGCATGGGAAGAAGGGAGATTCTCTTAGGGTAACTAACTTCCTGGTTAGCTCAGTTCCTTAACCTCCCTTAGCACATTCTTCATGCACAAAATGGGAAACACATTTACCTCCCAGGGTCGTTGTCAGGCTCAAAGGAGCTCGTTGTTACGCGAGCTGAGAATGACACAAATATTTTTTTGTTGAGTTTTTTTTTTTTTTTTTCAGATACACCTATTTTAATTGGTGGTGAACACTCACCTGAGCCTCAGCGTGTTTAAAATGGTCTTTGTAGCCAGATGCACAACAGGAGGCCCATTTCAGAAGGATACATGGAAGCATATGCATCATTTCTGGGTCTGGGATGTGACCTTTGGGGCAAGAGTTTCCTCCTCTGTGATATGAAGGGTTGGCTGCAGCACCACGTTTATCCCCCAGAACCCTTGGGCTTTGCCAGAGGACAGAGTCGGTGTTGTGCCGCAGACAAGGCTCCTGGCAGGCCCTCGGGCCAACCTGCAGCTCAGCACCTGTAAGCCGCCACTCCCCGGGAGGGGGAGGGGGAGGGGGAGGGGGAGGGGGGCGGGGGTGGGCGTGGCGCCAGGCACCTGCTCCGGACTCTGCTCGCGTCTCGCTCCAGTCCTCCCCCCCCCCCCCCCCCCCCCGGTCGGTGCAGCTCCGCAGCCTCCCAGCTCGAGGAGGGAGCACCCTCCAGGGTGCTTCAGGAGATCCGGTTTCAGTTCCCGGGCGGGTGGCTCTCAGGTCCCGTTACAGGTCCCCAGGGCTCGGCGGCTGTGCGGGAGGGCCCGGGCCGGGGCAGCGCTCGAGGGAGGAGGGGCCGAGGCTCCCGGGGGCTGCAGGCCCGGGAGCGCCGCGGCCCCTTTAAGAGCGGGCTCAGGCCAGCCCCGGGGCCGCGGGGGCCCAGCGCGCTCGCGCCGCCGCCGAGTTGATCCGGCGCAAAAGTTTCCTCCCAACTCCGGCCCCGCGCGCGCCGCCGCCGCCGCCGCCGCCGCCGCCCGCTGCAGCCCGGGGCCTGGGGCCTGGGGCCTGGGGCCGCCGCCGCCGGGGCAGGGCCGGGGCAGGGCCGGGGCAGGGCCGGGGCAGGGCCGGGGCACGCCCGGGGCACGACCGGGCACGACCGGGGCACGCCCGGGGCACGGCCACAGCCCGGCCCGCAGCTCGGAGCCGCCGGTCGCCGGGCCGGGCCGAGCGGGAGCCGGAGCCCGCGGAGGAGGAGGAGGGGGAGGAGGGGGAGGAGGGGGAGGGGCCGCGGTGCCTGCCCCCCCCCCCCGGGGCACCCGCTGCCCGGGACGAGCCCCCCCCCCCGGGTCCCCGCTCGCCGTCAGCCGCGGGCGGAGGGGGCGCGGCCCGGAGCCCCCGCGGTCGGCGCTGTGCCCGGGGGCGCACACCTGCCCCAGCATGAAGGTGACCGTGTGCTTCGGCAGGACGGGCATCGTGGTGCCCTGCAAGGAGGGCCAGCTGCGCGTCCGGGAGCTCACGCAGCAGGCGCTGCAGCGGTACCTGAAGACCCGGGAGCAGGTGAGCGCGGGCGGGGGGCGAGGCACCTGCCGGGGGGCCCCGCCCGGGACGGCGTCGGCCGCTACCTGTGCGCGCAACTTCGCTACCTGTGCGGCAACGCCGGTGACCCGGAGGAGGTCTTTGGGCGGGTGGGGAGGGCCTTGCCTCTCAGGGTGGCGGCAGCAAAGGCCGCAGGGCGGTCGCTGGGGGGCCTCGCTGCGGATGCTCGACCCGGCGCCCCATCCACGCCCCCTGCCTCTGAATCTGGGGCGAAACAAGCTCCCCGGTGCTTGGAATGAGGAGTGAAGTTCGAGAAGCGCAGCTTTGGAAGGTGTTCCAGAGAGCGCTTCTCTCAGGCGAGTGTTTGCAGGTGCTGCTTGCTCCAGCTGTGATTTTTTTTTTTTTAAGATTTTATTTATTTATGAGAGACATACAGAGAGAGAGAGACAGAGAGAGGCAGAGGGAGAAGCAGGCTCCATGCAGACAGCCCCATGCGGGACTCGTTCCTGAGTCTCCAGGATCACGCCCTGGGCCCAAGGCAGGGGCTCAACCGCTGAGCCACCAGGGGATCCCCCTCCAGGTGTGATTTCTTTTTTAAAGATTTTATTTATTTATTCATGAGAGACACACAGAGTGGGGGGGGGGGGCAGAGACACAGGCAGAGGGAGAAGCAGGGTCCATGCAGGGAGCCCCATGCGGGACTCAATCCCGGGAGCCCCATGCGGGACTCAATCCCGGGACTCCAGGATCACGCCCTGGGCCCAAGGCAGGAGCTCAACCGCTGAGCCACCCGGGGATCCCCCTCCAGGTGTGATTTTTGACCAGGGCGAAGGCCCGCTCCACTTCTGTCCCTCGGAGTTACAAGGTTGGTTGGTGCCAGTCGCAGACCCTTGGAAGTTACAACTGTTGGGGCCTTTGGGATTGAACTCTTGGGAGCTGTTCGCCCTCAGTGACTGGAACAGGAACTTCGGTGGAAGGATGCTGTTTGCCACCACTAACCCGTCTACGTTTTGAGTATCTTTAGTTCTATTAAGTATTTACTAGCGAGCGTGCTGTGTCAGGCCCTGCGTGACTACTGAGTAGATGGTTCCCAGCTCTGTCCCTGAAATCAGAAACAAGTAAAAGTTAAGTGACTATTACTTTTAGGTGTGCAGTGCATCTTCAGAAGACTTAGCTAGACACTGGAGTTCATGATAGGTGTTTGGGTATCATACTGGGATTCTGTGTCTTCTTGATTGGAATCTTTAAATGAAGGCATTGAAAAGCACCTTTTTCTTTTTTGAATCTTCAAATAGAACAGTCTACCCCAAATCCTCTTCAAAAATGACAAGTCATAAACTCTTGCATTTGAGATCAGTGACTCTCTTAGTATTTGTTCTCCTGCTTTGAGAACTGTAGAAATGGCTTGTAACACTGCATGAGTACCCCATTCCCCACCCCACCCCCCACTGTTACAATAGTGTATGCTGTCTGGTATTGTGTAATTCAGTTAGGAACTGAGATTTGCACAAGTATCTAGTTCTTGGAACTGTGTTTCCCTAACTTTTGGAAGTAAGCTAAGGTTAATAATAACATTATTCTAGACAAATTATTACATGTCATTGAAGGATCATCTTAATGAGATGATCAGTTTACTTTTTTACTAGTTCAATGGTACAAATAATTTATACTCTAACATCTTGTGTATTTAGAAGCTTAGAACATGGAGCTGTCCAATAATAGAAGTAAGCTACATACTTATAAATAACATTCAGAGGACTAGATGAAATTCAGTGTGTTATAATTTGATCTTAAAAAGTGTTAAAAAGCTATTGATATCCTGTACCGAAAGCATAATTTATAATATCACAGAACCTATAATGTAATTGATCAGTTTACTGTTATTACCAGATATTACATTTTTCTATGTTTACATTTCTATGTTAGTGAATGTGACATTTAAAGGTCACCTGCAGTTTATAAATCCTCCCTCCCTTCTTTGGCTTTTAAAATCTCAATTTAATAAGTGGCAAGTGATATTTTTTCTTCCCCAAATCTCTCTCTCCCATAGTTTCATTTAAATAGTATTGTGATCATAACAAGGCTTAACTAATATTAAATGGTGTTCCTAATGGAACTAAAATGTCAAGAAATAATCTGTCAAATTCCATGCTTTCATTCATTGAATATAGAAAATAATGAGAAAAGACCAGAAATGTCAAAATTCAATTTGAAAAACAACTTGTCATCAGTTCACTTTCTTTAAATCAGTGAAAGAGATTTAAAAAGCTTGCTCGCCTGGACAGCAAGGTTTTTAGCCCCACACTCAGTAATAAAAACATAACGATAACATGAGTTGTGCTTACTCTCTGCAGACAGTGTTGTAGGACCTTTACGTAAGTTAAATGGCCTCGTGAAGCAGGTACTGATAGTTTCTTTTTACAGATGGGGGCAGAAAGAGACAGGAATATGAGTGACATGTGGTAGAATTGAACCCAGGAACCGAGTCTCTGGATCCTTACTCAGAGTCGCTGTGCACAGCCCAGTAGTTTATTATGCATTGGAATTTATCCATCTTATTTATTTTTTAGTTTGTTTTACAAAGGCCATCCCATTTACAAGCTGCTGTAGTAACCTATCAACCTAAAGATGGCCATTTTGTTTCTTGCAGAGACTTGTGACCTGCACAGGTTCCTCTTGATTATATCTTATACAGTATAGGCCTACATGTAATGGGGAGAAGTCTAAATTCTGAGCCTAATATTGCAGGATTTGCAAACCAAGCATGAAGAACATTCCTCAGTCTGATTACAAATAGAAAAATGGGTAAAATCTCTTAGGTATTCAGGTAGAGAGTGCTATAAGGAAGTAACTATGCCAGGAACATGAATATAAACTAAGCCCATTTCTTTTGGGGCCTTGAATAATTTAGATGAGAGAAAGGCAGATTTCAAAATCAAAGATAGAGTTGAGGTATCTATAGTTTGGAGGGTAAGTGAAGCGCAAGTAGCCATTCTGGATTTTGGGGACAGCATCAGGGAAGTAAGTATCCACCTTCTGCTGAGAGGAAACAAATAAGACTGGTATTTAGGGAATGCGATGAACCAGCTGAATCAGCATCAGATAAGGCCAGAAGTAGGTAAGATACTGAGGACACCTAGGGAACTTTTGGGAAGGCTTTAATTATTTTCTGAAATCTGGGACTTTGAGTTTCCTGCTGCCTTTCCCTCCACGACATTCAATGAACTTTACTGGGAAGGTAAATTGACTATGGGGCAAGAATTATGGGGTTGCTTGCCTTTGGATCCTGGTAGTTTATCAGTGTCCCAAGCTCTAAATCCAATTTACTTAAGTAGTTAGTGGAGAGGAGATTGTCTTCTTAAGCACTCAAGGTGGTGATGATTGGGTAACTAGTTAAATTTATCATCAAAATTACGTGTCACAGGTGAATGGTAATTGAGCCATATCCTGCGAGAACTCTAAACCCTGGCTGCTCATTAGTTACCTCTAATTTATCATTTAACATTTTAAATAATACAAATGCCTACATCCTTTTCTCCAGGATTCTAATTCAGTGAGTTTGGAGCGGAGCCTGGGCATAGGTGATTTTAAAAGGTGATTTTAATGCCTAGCGAGGGCTGAGACCTACTAATCAACTACCTAAATCATTTGGTATCACTGAACTCCTTTGATTTTAAACTCTTTTGATGGCAGATACTGTGGTTTAGACTTCTCCAGACCAACCTGTCATTAGCAATTGTCCCTCTTACCATGAGTGAATTCGCACAGCAGGTGCTCAAAGTTTATTAAATTGAACGTTCATTTATATATATGTAAATAAATATATATATACACACGTCACATGCAGACACACACTAGAAGTCAAAGCGAATAAGGGAAAGACTTGTTTAATAATAAAAATGTATATAGTATGTTCAGGAGTCAAAATGGATGAGATAATAAGAATATTGAGTTAATGGGATAGTGAATATGCTGGAATTTTAAACAGATTTGTGGATTTGACTGTATGAGAATACCTTTTTTTTTTATTTTGAAGGAACATTTGATAGACTTGCCAAAATGAATCTTTTCTGTGTTCAGATATTTTGAATAATTTGTTTTACTGTTGAGACCAGCTTCCCAAATCTGAGCGAGATAAGAGTAATAATTCCATTTTCTGATAAATTCTGGGATCAGCATCTAAAACTCATACAGTAACAAGAATCTGGTGTGCTATTATTGTATGAGCTTAACCTGGAGAAATGGGCTGGAAGTCCTTAAATTCTTGAACTTCTCAGGTTTTGATGTCTTATTTGCAGAATTTAGGGTTCCTGTATACATAAACTAGGACCATATTAGATTCCCAAAATGCTTTTCAATTTATTGGACACTGACTGGCTTGACTGTTTCGTTTTCTATTCAGTCCCCTCACCTCCCCTTTCCTCTCCTCGTATATGGACTTGATGCTGTCCCCAGCACGTGATAGACTGACTCACCACCAGCAGGGCACACACTGCTAGCTTGGTTTTGGTTCTGCTACTTGACTTGCGCAGAAGAGCCTCCGAGTTTGCAGAAACAGGGCTACTGGGTCCTGCCATGACCCACAGACGTGTTTTTTCAATTCTGCTCAGTATCACATTTTGACTTAGTTGCCATGTTTAAAGATTCTGAGACTTCATGCAGAGATCCAGATCTCTGCCTTCTCTGGGTGAAAAATAAATCAGAAGCTCTGACAGTATTGGGCTTTACTTTCCCACCTACTAACCATCATTTGGAGATGAGATACGTCTCTTCTCTTTGGAAGGCATCATTCTGCTCTCCACTCCAGTATTGCCTCACCAACAGTATGTTACTATGCCAGACATTTTACTCTTATTTCCTTATTTATGGCCCATTGTCATTCTTTGGGTTGTTGTAGGCATCTGGGTTTGTGTCCCCTGGATTTTCTTTCTTTCTTTTTTTTTAATTTTTATTTATTTATGATAGGCACATAGTGAGAGAGAGAGAGAGGCAGAGACACAGGCAGAGGGAGAAGCAGGCTCCATGCGCCGGGAGCCTGACGTGGGATTTGATCCTGGGTCTCCAGGATCACGCCCTGGGCCAAAGGCAGGCGCTAAACCACTGCGCCACCCAGGGATCCCTCCCCTGGATTTTCTCTTCCCCATTACACCTTTCTCTCTTCCCTCCTATACCTCCCTCTGTCCCCCATACCTCTCTCTTATCCCCCTCCCTATGCCCCTTTCTCTCTCTCACCCACGACCCACAAACTGAGCCCCCAACTCTCCTCCCCACCCCCAACCCTTCTCCTGTGAGCTACATACAGAATTCGCTGACCAGGTTTGGGACTGCCGTTTGGTTCCTCTGAGCTAATTGCCTTATGTGCAATTGGGAGTCACAACCCTGATTTGTAGTTTGGAGATGGTGCTCATATGGCTTAGTTAGCCAAGTATTTATCTTCATTCCTAGGGCATTCTGTGTCATAGATCCTCTTTGAGGAAGTTGGGCAAATGATCATGTCAGTTTTTTATGAGAGTATGTTTTCTGAAGAGATTGGTTGAGGTGTCAAGTAATAATGCAGAGCTTTGAGTCTGTCTTGGAAAATGTAAAGCACTCCAGTCCAGTAGAACTTTTAGTGATGATCGAAGTATTCTCTGTGTTTTCCAATATGATAGCCTGTAGCTGCTCATGGCTATTAAATACTTGAAAGGTGGCTACTGCAGCTGAGGAATTTAATTTTTTTAAAGGTTTTATTTATTAATGAGAGACACACAGGGAGAGGCAGAGACATAGGCAGAGCAAGAAGCAGGCTCCCTACAGCAAGCCTGATGCAGGACTCGATCCCAGGATGCCGGGATCACGACCTGAGCCAAAGGCAGATGCTCAACCAGTGAGCCACCCAGGCGTCCCTGAGGAATTCAATTTAAAATGGTCACAAATGACTTACCTAAATGGACAGTTCAAGTCTAAGGCTCCTCTGATGATTTCTCTCAGCTGCTTTTGGAACAACTGGTCCAAAACTCATATCCCAGGCAATCCTTAACCTGACATTTTTTATAGATGTGGTTATCCTGTTGAGAACTTTGCCAATCAGAAAAGGATTCATTTAAATTGGTATCCACAGGTGGAAGAGAGAGCCTTAAAATCTTGAATCCTTTACCTAGACATGAGCAAAACTCAGCTTAATTTTAAAGCAAGCAAGGTCTGTCTTCAGTTTGCACCTTTAGTGTGACAGCCTGGAGATGCACGACCTCTGTTTTTGGTATTGGTGGATGGTGGGCCGACAAGGAGTGGTGAACAAAAGTCTGGACACTTTTGGTGAGATTTAAAATGCTTTTGGATGAGCTCGTCCAGCATTCTGAGCCCAAGTATCACCGAGGTAGCTCCAGCCTAGGTCTCTCCTCTGAGCTCTGAACTCTTTAAGTAGCAATTGGCTCAACACCTTAACTTGGATGTCAGGAAGGTATCTGACACTTAGCAAGCCTCAAACTGAACTCCTGACCCCCTATTCCAAATCCATCCTCCCACGGTCTTCCCATCTCATGAAATGGCCCTGTCCTCCTTCTGGTTGTTCAGGCCAGAAATCCTCATCACACTCTTTACCCTTTTCCTTGTATGACTGACCTGCAATCAGTCTGCACCTCAAAGGGACTCTGCTCTCATGATACATTTAACCTAACTACTTCTTTCCAGATTTTCTGGTAGTGTGCTGGGATTCATGGTATTTATTTTATTTTTAAAAGGTTTTTAAAAGATATTTGAGAGTGAGCGAACAGGGGGAGAGGCGGAGAGAGAATCTCCTACAGACCAATGTGGAGCTTGACTGCAGGACCCTGAGACTATGACCTGAGCCGAAATCAAGAGTCGGTCACTTAAACGGACTGAGTCACCCAGCTGCTCCAGGGCTCATGGTATTTTTGTTTCCAATTGGTTTTAGTTTTCCTGTTTCTGCTCCACACCCCCACCACCACACAACACAAAAAGCTAGAGTGATATTTAAAATTCAACACAATTGAATTTAAAATTGAATTTTAATTTAAAATTCAACAAAATTCAATTTTGTCAACACAAAAGCTAGAGTGATATTTAAAATTCTAGTCAGGTCATGTCTTTCTTCTACTCAAGATCCTCTGTGGGCTCCCATTTCTTTCAGATGGTCTATAAGGTGCCACAGGATATGGGTATCTGTGCAAACCAGTTAGTGTAGCAGGCCTGAGACTCTTATCTTTAGTCCTACTTACAAGGCTGATTCTTGATTGGCAGCCAGGAACTTAGATTTGTGGAGCATTCCCATCATTCCCTAAAGGAATGCAAACTAAGCCATTTATGCAAATGGTTATTGTTTATGCAAACAATAAACAAAATAGTTTTTACTAAACACTTGGTCTTTTTCTGAGGTCTAGAATTTTTGTGCATGATAGGGAGGGGGTCTCCATGTGACCAGCCTCCCGTGGAAGCCATGGATGCTGAGTCTTCACGGATCCTTACTTGTAGACAGCATTTCGCAGGTGATGTTAAAACTTTTTATTGGTTGAGGATCAGGGTGGCATCTATTGGAAGTGGATCCTTGGAAGCTTGTACCTAGTTTCCTACAAACGTTACCCTCCCTTTCTTGATTTTTGCTTTATATCCTTTTGCTGTAATACATTATAGCTGTGACAATGACTACATGCTGAGTCCTGTCCTCGTGGTAAATCATTGAACCTGGGTGGTCTTAGGGACCCTGGGACACCATCTCTTATCTTTCAGACCTCCTCTTCCACCCCTCTCTCATTCTCCCCAGCTTCGTGATCTTGTGGCTATTATTCCAACAATGCCAGACAGCCTCCCACCTCATGTGCTGTTTTCTCTGCCTGAAATAGTCCCGTCCAGGTATCCACCTGTCTGGTTTCCTCATCTTTTCCATCTCAAGATTGTTCCTCTCTCCATGAAATCTTCCTGACCACGCTGTTTATAATTATAACCCCTCCATCCATCCATCTTCTGTATTGCTCTTTCCTGCCATTTCTCTCCAGAAATCCTCCCTTGCTACCATATTGCTTATTTTAACTGTATATATTATCTGTTTCTCCCCACTAGAATGGTAGTTCAGTAAGGTAGAGGTCTTGGTTAGTTTTGTTCAGTGTTGACCTGGCTCCTGTGAGAGTGCCTGGTACATAGTGGGCTGGCAATGAACTTTTCTTGAGTTAAACATTCTTTTACCAATGTCTGCTACCATCTGTTGCAGTTATGTCTTGCTCCAGTACAAATTACCCCACCATCTAGTAGTTTAAAATAACTCCAAATACGTGAAGAAGATTCAGTGTGATGTGTTCTGGGTCTGGGATGTTCAACATTGCCTTCTTTATTCACAAGTCTGGTGGCTTGAATAGCTGGGGGTTGGTTCTCCCGGGGGCATATGTTTGGAGCCTTGGTTCTTGCTCTCAGCTGGGTCCCTGAGTTCTCTTCCATGCAGTCTTAGCATCTGATCGTCCTCACCATGGCCTCTTCCCATGGTCTCCAGGGCAGTGTCACTAGACTTCTTAAATGGCAGCCCAGGGCTCCAAAGAGTGCAAAAGTGGAAGCTTCCAAGTATTTGTAAGGCTTAGACCTGCAACTGGCATGATGTTTTCGGTCATGTTCTATTAAATAAATAAATAAGTATTTTTTTTAAAATTAATTAATTAATTAATTAATTAATTTTAGAGAGGGAAAAAGAAAGAACGAGCAGGAGGGGCAGAGGGAGAGATCATCTCAAGCAGACTCTATGCTGAGTACAGAGCTTGACGTGGGACCCCATCTCAGAACTCTGAAATCATGACCTGAGCCCAAATGCTAAATTACTGCACCACTTAGACACCCCTGCCACATTCTATTAATTTAAGCAAGTAACAGTGAAGCCCAAATTGAAGGGAGAGGATTATTCAAGGAGCTGAGTAACAGTAGGTACCGTTCTTTGGGAAGGGCTGCCAATAGAACAAGTCACATCCTTGGTGATATGAACATGAAGATTAATCAGTTGCTATCTCTGGTTTTGATGAGTTTTTCAGCTTCCTAGGGGATGAGGCCCACATGTGAATAACCCAGGTCTGCTCCAGTAGTATGTTTCCTAGGATACAGTGTGGACAAAGAATGTTCTTTGAAACAGAAGACATTGAAGCTGTTTTAAAGGATGATGGGGAATTTGCAAGGTGGGAAAGTGAGGTGAAGCAGTCCAGGAAGAGGGAACAAAGTGGGTAGGCATCAGCTGGTTGAGGGAGTTGTGATAAGTCAGACGTAGCCCAGGGAGGAGCGGTGGTATGTAGAGTCACTTGGACAGGATTATGAATGCCCTTCGGTGATACCCTAAGGTGTTTTCATAGCTTTTTATTTATTTATTTATTTATTTTAAATTTTTTTATTTATTTATGATATTCATACAGAGAGAGAGAGAGAGAGAGAGGCAGAGACAGAGGCAGAGGGAGAAGCAGGCTCCATGCACAGGGAGCCCGACGTGGGATTCGATCCCGGGTCTCCAGGATCGCGCCCTGGGCCAAAGGCAGGCGCCAAACTGCTGCGCCACCCAGGGATCCCCGTTTTCATAGCTTTTTAATGTAGCTATTTGTTTTATTACAGAATTCGTGTTTCACTCAACTGCATGTCTAAAAGTATTTGTATGGATTTAAAAAATGGAGAGGATTTTGGAAAATTAGATTAAAAAATAGATATTTCTATTGACGCCTCATCCAACCCACTTGGTTTCCCTGGTCTCATGCCTTCTCGAGATAAACTTCTTTCAACAAGATTATGAAGATGTGGTAGCTTCATTACTGTTCACTTTTTTTTTTTAAGATTAGAAAAACTTTTTTTAAAGTGATCTCTCCCCCAACATGGATCTTGAACTCATGACCCCAAGATCAGGAGTTGCACACTCCACTGACTGAGCCAGCCAGGTGCCCCTCATTCCTTATTTTTGATGATCATTTAAAACTCTGCGTGCCCGTGTACTTCCCAGGATTTTTAAACATATGTCTCTCTACCCGGTCTCAGTGGGTGCTCCTTATGCTATTTCTACATAGGCTGGTGCATCAGGCTCTGGTTTTGCTCTCAACGGGATGTCCTCTGTTTTGTGGCTCCAGATACCTCTAAATAAACACCTCTACCCCTAAACTTCCTTAGACCCCAATAGCCTCTGGACTTCACTACCTTGGTGTCCCACACACAGTTGAAGCCCATCCTATTCTCTGTAAATCTAGTCTCCATTTCTGCTGCCATCATTCACTCAGATGTCTGTTCCAGAAACCTGGGTATACTTTGTTCCATGGTGATCTTTCTTCTCTTATATCCCGCCGTATGTGTAGTTGGTCCCAAAGTTTCTTTGGCTCCACATATATCTCCTGCATCTGCTTCTACCCCAAAGCCATGCCATTGCTCATTTCTGCTGCGGGGGTTGGTGGCAGACTCTTAACTGGCTTCTCTGCATCCGCTGGTACTGGACTCTTCCAAACCATTCTCCACTGAGGACCTTGCAGCCACAGATCTGGTAATGTAAGAAGTCCCACTGGAAATGTTTAAGTAGTTCCCTGTTGCTTTTAGGTGGGAAGGCAAATTTTGCTTACCTGTGCAGTGCGTTCTCTATCCCTTTATGCCCTTCAGAGTCCTACCTGCGGATTAGTCTTCTCTCCCACTTTGGCCATCCCGGGTAAACCCTGCCCATCCTTCAGGAGGAGTTTCTAGCTTTCTCTTCCCTGGGAATCTCCTCCCTCCCTGCCCTACCTCACTGTCACTCAGGGACCCCATTCGTGTGTTCTCAGAGCTCCCCATGGTTGTGCTTTTCTTTTGGAAGCTACGTCTTAGATCTTATACTTCAATGGCCAAAGTCTGCTAACTTAACAGATAACACCCAAATGATAGTGGCTTGTCACAGCAAAGGATTCTCTCTCTAGGTAGGAGGCAGGGGCTCTGACACACACACAGTCCTCTCCCCACTGTTTGCTTTGGCCTTGGGGTTTTCTGTAGATCTGCACTCTGCTGACCGATGAATCAATAGAGCATGGAGGATACCATAGGAAATTAGTGGCCTGGCCTGGAAGTGGCATATATCACATCTTACTAGCACTTCACTGATAAGACTAGCTCTGTGTCCCATCTAGATGCAGTGGGGTTAGGAAAGTAGTCCCCCTGGATAAAGGTGCGCAACTGGCCAGGCTCTGCCACAAACTGCAGTCATTTGGTCTCCCCACAACACTGCGAACTATTCAAAAACAAGGATTTTTTTTTTAATTTTCCTATCTGTTTTTAAGCACATACCTGACATATAGTGTGTATAACATAAATCCTTGTGAAATTGTTAAATTTCACATTGCTTCTTTTCATAAAACTGAGAATGACTGTATTCAACACAAATTTTTGCAAGTTTAAAGTCTTCATATGTGATATTTTTTTAAGTCTAAATGTAACTTTTCTCTTGATTGTCTTCAAATACCTCATCAAATCCACATTTACTGTAGACAGTAGTTTAGTGGTCCATTATATCTGCCATAATGATTGTCTTAAATAACAGCTTCAGATTCTGACAGGTTGACTCACTTCTCAGATTTTTGAGACTGAGTGCTCTGTAGTTCTGGATTTTCAATGAAGGAATATTATCTTTTTGCTTCATCAGGATATGTGTAGTGCTATTTCTTCTATTTGAACAATGTCTGATTTTCAGTGTCTTACTCATTAATTTCATGTTGATTTAAAAAAATGAATTTGGATTATCTTAATTCAGATGGATTCGTTATGTTTGAAAGGCATGTATCTGTGTCTGAGGGGCTGCCAAATTAGGTTTGCCTCCCGTCTCTGTGCCCAGCCATTCTTTTGATTGCTGGACTCTTGTTTTTTGGATTGCAGTGAAGTGGAATTTCAAGATACCAAAGACAGTCTGATTAAAAAGGGTTCACTCTCAATTTAGTCCCTATCAGGTGCAGTGCCAAGTATCATCCAGATAAATATGCCCTATACTTCTCCTGTCTTCTGCCTCAGGTGAGGTTATTAAACTTGCCAGGAGTCACGGATCCAGGAGGAGTGGTGGTGTGGTGTGGGGGGTTCCATTTGGTGAAGGCGGCAGATACAAGGGGAGATGTCTGCAACTCTTAGCTAAGCCCCTGTCAGCAAGACCAGGGAACCGTATGGACCACAGAAATGATCAGACATATTTTATTGCTTCATTTGAGGCCAAAAATAAGGATTTACAGGGTGCTCTGAACTTCTGATGCCTTTTTAGGGAGATTAAGGATTAGTTTTTATTTTTTTTTAAATCCGTCTTTTTATTTGTTTTTAAGTTGAAGCATAGTCAACACACCGTGTTACATTAGTTTCAGGTGTACAACACAGCAATTGGACAAATCTATATGTTATGCTGTACTAACCACAAGTGTAGCAACCATCTGTCACCACACAACACTATTACAATCCCACTGATGATATTCCCTGTGCTGTACCTTTCATGTCTATGAGATTTCGGGTAAGTTTGGGGCAGCCTGGGTGGCTCAGCGGTTTAGTGCCTCCTTCAGCCCAGGGCATGATCCTGGAGACCCGGGATCGAGTCCCACGTCGGGCTCCCTGCATGGAGCCTGCTTCTCCCTCTGCCTGTGTCTCTGCCTCTCTCTCTCTCTTTGTGTCTCTCATGTAAATAGATAAAATCTTTTTTTTTTTTTTTTAAAGACCTGAAGCCTAGAAAGTGTGAGAGGGGATATATAGGTACAATTTATACTCCTTCCTCTTCATAGAGAGGTGGCCTGTTTTGGGGGAAGGAGTGCAGAGATAGTGGGGTTCCTGACTTAAGAGTGATGGGAAATAACTACAGACCCTTGATCCATCTTTATGTAGAAAGTATGTTGTCTATTCATTGGGGCCTTAGGCCTCTAAGTTGTGGCTGCTTTGCTATTGCCTGTAACAATCTAAACGTCACTTCAGTAACTGGAGAGAGGATTTAGACAATGACCTTGGGTCAAGCCTTGTGTTTTGTGCTGGGGTTATAGAATAAAATAAGGCAAAGTACCTGCCTCTGTCAGGCTTATAGAATAAAAGGGCAGAGAGAACAATGTAGATGAACAAAACGGTGTGGAGAGGGCCCTGGAGTGGTGGATGGAGGGAGAGACTGAGCTTGGCTTTGCTTGGAGCAGGGAGAGATGGGCAGTTGTGCAGGCTCCACTTGGGGAGTGCTAGCTGGGCAGAGTTTTGAAGAATGAATGGACACTTGCCAGAGCAGTAAAGGTAGGGAGAGACACTGGAGGGAGGGGAGAGGGAGATGGGAGGTAGGGGAGAAAAAGGGAGGTATGACTATGGAAGGTTGGTGGGGAGGGAGAGAGGAGCAGCCAGCCTGTACCTGAAGGTAAGGTTTTTCTAGGGGGGAAGAGGATAGTACTATGGAATATTTTCCAAGGGTGACCGTGGGAGGGAGTGGTAGAGAATGAGGGCCATGAGAAGAGGGCAGGGTCAAAGCCAGGAGGCTTTGTTATGAGGAGCTAAACAGCTTGAGGTTCCTTGACTAAGGATCTGCCTTTTTATATGGCTTGCCCTGGAGAATGAAGACAGGAGCTGAGACTAGAGGTAGAGAAACTGGTCCAGGTCCCTGGTGTGCGAGTGGAGGATAGACATGTTGAAGCAGAGGAGGAAATGGACTTTGAGATTTGGGGGGGACCAAGGGATCAGACTTGGGAGTTGATTCTGTGTACAGGAAGGTACATAAAGGAAGTATGGGTGGAAGTGGGGAGAGGGAGCAGTTTGAATTTTGTGTTACAGTGAATACCCTGTGTTCTAGGCATGGAGGCCGGGGGATGCAGGGACCAGTAAGAACTGGCCTGGGCCCTCAGGAGCCCCGTAGACAGGGGTAGGAGAGGTGGGAGACTAAGGACAGATGAAGAGCTTGCTGGGGAGTATTGAGGGCCTGGCTGAGATGATAAGTCATGTGTTCATAAAGATGCCAGTCTTTTGCGTCACTTGTTTGGCATTAGATTAGAGCTTTGATGCAGGAGTGGGGTTTGAGGGCAGATGTGGAAAAAATGTGGCGTCCAGAAATGAAAGTGGTCAGGCTAGGTTGATGAATATATAAACTATCTTGGTGACTTTCAGACTTCTGTGATAGATTCAGAGTGGCTGGATGGAAACCCTAGGACTGCTACTCCAGACCTACTCTTGACTGTTCTGCATGTGACCTAGGAGGCTAAGCAGTGTAGACTCTCTGTCTCTGGGGCTTCTAGTCAGCTCTGGGGGAGGCTCCAGCAGAAGGGAGGGTGGGCAACTCCCGCCTTTTCAGGTCACTGTGGGTTAGCTCCCTCTCTTCACTGAAGGCTACCCCTCTGGCCAGGCACCCCCTCCTCGCAGTCCTCTCTCCACTGTATCGATATCTACTCCTTTCCCTACCCGTTGGGTTCTGGATGGTGGCAAGGGCTCACTTTAACGTGGGAGCACTGTCCCTTAATGTTTTCCCTTAGCTTTGTGAACCTTTATAAATAGTTTATTATTATTCTTGTTATTATTATTATTTTTAAAGATTTTATTTATTCATGAGAGACACAGAGAGAGAGAGGTAGATACACAGGCAGAGGGAGAAGCAGGCTCCATGCGGGGAACTCAATGTGGGACTCGATCCCAGATCCTGGGTCACGCCCTGAGCCGAAGGCAGACGCCCAGCCTCTGAGCCACCCAGGTGTCCCTCTAAATAGTTTATAAATAGTTTATTAAACACCTCAGTGCCTCATTTGAGTGAACCATCTGTTTCCTGCCAGGATTTGGATTAAGAAATACAGTAATAATAGATCTTCCTTCAGGATCCAATATCCTAACTATATATGCACACACACACAGTTGAAATAAAAAATTTCCTGGCTGTACTTATCCTTACCTCACTCTATTTCTTTTGTTCTGTTGTTTTCTTTTTTTTTCTTTTTCTTTTTTTTTTTTAAGTAGTTAGGACATACTGATTTGATTTTACTACCCACTAATAGGTTAGGGCCCAAAGTTAGAAAACCACTGGGGCTACCTGATATTTAGGGGACCTTGGATTGGTCATCAGGTCAGGTGACTCTAGACATCCTTACAGCTCTAAAATCAAATCATTTTTGGCTTGGAATAAAGTGTGAGGCTGAAGGCAAATTCCTATGTCAAGTATGCTACAAGGGTTTAAGTTACAATCTGTGGATTATGTTAAATTCCCTACGTAGATAAGATTTGGATCTTGAGACTTGTGAATGGCCAGCATGTGAGCTAAGAAGTCATCTGCACCCAGAAGTGCACAGAGCCGGATAAAATCTAGAAAAAGTCTCAAGAATTGTGTTTGTCATCTCCTATTTCTTTCATTGAGACCTAGTACTAGTATTGGTAACTTTATATATTAGTTTCTGAATTACTTTTGTAGCAAAGAGTTGAGGAAGTGTAAAATGGCGGAATCATCCTTGTCTCTGTGTTTAGAGACACATTTATAGAGATTCAGTGGGTTTAAGTTTTGACAGCAGTGTTAGGTCAGAGACATTTTCCGAGAATCTTAAAAAAAAACAAACCAACCTCAAAAAACTGAAAAAAACCCCAAGAGTTTAGAAATTTCCAGGAAAAAACTCTTTTATATACATATAAGAGTATACATTACATATAATGTAATTTTATAATATATAATATGACATATAATATATAAGGTACATTATGTATGAATAATATAATATATTATATATAGATATAATTTATATATAATTTATGTATATAAATATTAAAAATATATAAATATTTATCTTTTGGTTGCTGCAACTAGATTTGCAGTTTAGATCTGTTCCCCTTTTGTTCCACTTTTTGTCCGTGGGTGAGAAGGACCCCTTGGAAGTGTGAGTAGGGATGGTGAGGAGTCCCTCACTCTGTTGCTGTACTAGTTTCATAGGGCTGTCATGAAAAAGTTCCGTGACCTGGATGGCTTCACACAAAAGACATTTTTTTTCACATTCTGCAGGCCAGAGGTCCAAAATTAACATGTTGGCAGGATCGTGCTCCTTTTGAAGCCTCTGAGAGCAGAGCCTGCCTCGCCTCTTCCAGCTTCTGGTAGGCCCAGATACTCCTTAGCTTCTGGCAGAGCAGCTCCAGGCTCTGTCTGCATCTTTACATGGCAGTTCTCTCTGTGTCTCTGTCTCTCTCTCCCTCTGTCTCTTCTCCTCTTTACAAAGTTACCAGTCTTATCCGATTAGAGCCCACCCTAATGACCTCACTTGAGACTCTCTTGCTAATAAATAAGATCACACTCATAGGTACCAAGGGTTAGGACCTCAACAGAACCTCGGGGTGGGGGGGGGAACGTAGTTCAATTTATACTAATTGCTATTCATTTTGAAGCAGGTTTTCCAGCTTTTACACTAACAGACTTCAGAAGAATTCTGTTGATTCCTCATTGCCTTCCCTTTAGTATTGCTCTCTTTCTTCCTCATATTTTTGTCCCAAAATGGTCAACCGATAACTTACTGTCTGTTTTATTGGAGAACATAGGTCTGTGGTCTGCTGTCACTTACTACTACCCTTCCCACTTAAATATTCTGGTATCTGTGCTCTTGTTCTTATCTGCCTCTTCCAGTGACCTTTTGGAGACTCAGATTTTTCCTGAATTTCATCTTGTCTCCTGTCCTTTGTGGTCTGGCTTCATCAAGCATTGATAAAAGCCCAGTCGCTTTTATGAACTGCACTCGTTATTCAGCCTATAATTAAGTTACTCTGGAGAGGGCAGGAGGGGTTTTTGAGCACCTATCAGATGCCATATCACACAGTTCCCTTTTTTCCTTCAGGGCTTCACAAGCCAGTAAGGGAGCATCATACATAGAGAAAATGAAGAAATCAGGGGCGCCTGGGTGGCTCAGTCAGTTAAGCATCTACCTTTGGCACAGGTCATGATTCCAGGGTCCTGGGATCAAGCCCTGCAGGTGGAGTGGGGAGCCTGCCTCTCCCTCTCCCTCTGTGCCCCCCCCCCCCACTCATGCTCTCTCTCTCTCTCTCTCTGTCAAATATATAAATAAAATCTTAAAATAAAAAAGAAAATGAAGAAATTAGCAAACAAATGCCAAATGATTTCTCTGGGCATTCAGAAGGGAAAGAGCTCACAGTGGGTTGGGATGGCCAAATGTGAAAAATAGACAGAATTTAGACAACTGAATGAAAGGAGGGTGCAAGAGTGTCTGATGGCAGAGATGAGGAAAATAGGAACATTGCAACAGTTCTCAATCCTACTGGTCCCAACACCTCTTTTTACTCTTACATTTAAGAGGACCTGGAAGACCTTCTTATGTGGATTATATCTATTTATATTTACCATATTAGAAATAAAGCTGAGAAAACAAAAAATACATCTAATTGATTTGAAATAACAAAGAGACCGTAACAAGTTATGAGCACTTATTCACATGAAGAAAAATTTTTCAAAACAAAAGAAAAATTGAGAAGAGTGGCGCTGCATAACATTTTTTTTTTTTTGCAAACTTCTTTGATGTTTACTTACCAGATAGTTTCTCAAATCTGCTTTCTCATTCAGTCTGTTGCAGTTGGTTGAAACCTATGAAGGAAATCCTGCCTCACATAGATATATAGTTGGAAGAGGGAGGCGCATTTTAATAGCTTTTTCAGATAATTGTAGATATGCTTTTTGTATACTATATGCAAATTGAACACATGGGTTTTCTATTTCTTTCTTTCTCGTACATGTATTATATCACAGTTTCTGTGGGTTAGGAGCCTGGGCACCGATTAGCCCACCCTTCTTCTTAGGATCTTACCAGCTACAGTCAAGATGTCAGCTAGGATGCATTCTCAGGAGTCTTGACTGAAAAGAATCTGCTTCTAGGCTCATTCAGGTTTTGGTGGAATTCTTTCCTGGCAGCTGTAGGACTAAAGGGCCTGGCTTTTATTGGCTACTAGCTGGTAACCAGCACCTGGAGGCCACCTTCCTTTCCTAGAGGTCACTTGCAGTTCCTTAACACATGGCATGTTCCAGCCTGACTTATTACTTAATCATACCAACAAGCAGGATCTCTAAAGCACATTAGGCAGCAGGACACATCTTCTATAACATAATGGATTATGATTATAAACATTAAAATTGTGAGGTTCGTGATAATAAACATCTTAGGAAGTGGCAGTTTTCTTAAAGGTTAGTTGCAGTGTGAAGTCTGAAATTATACCAATGAAATTTTCATAGTGTCACGTTATAATCCATTGGTTCATGTTGTGCTTGGAATAGATCTGTTATCCGTGCGTGATCTTTTAACATCCCGTATTGTGGTTCACTGAGTTATGCCAGTCTTTCAAATGTTGACCTGTTTCATTATACAATTTCAAAAACCACATGCATTGATATTACCATCGATTTCAACTGAAAGGTATATGTATTGGGAGATTATTGAGCTCATGGTGGTGGATACAAGTTTTTTGAAACTTTAATTTCTGCTTTATTATTGGCAACAAATACTGTCATTTATTTTCTATTAAGTGCTTTGGTTCACATCATCCTTTTGGAGAAATATCTGCCGAAAGCTCAGGTGTGAATAACCATAGTTTGGCAGTCTTAGGAGTGCTCCATGAAAAAAGCTCAACTTAAGAAATGATAGGAGTGCTTTTCCCTGAGGTAACTATTGTATGTTGGTATACAGTGTAAAAAAAAGGTGTGAAATCAAGGCTTGAGAATTAATAAAATTTGCATTGCTTTGTCAAAGTCAGATAGGCCCTTTTTTTCCAGTGCAAATGAGTGACAGTGAAGATAAACGACTAGTACAATTCACTGCTTTTCTTTTAAGTATAACTACTATATAGTGTCATTTTAATCTCAGGTGTACAATGTAATAAATCAGCAATTGTATATACTTCTCAGTGCCCATCACGTTAAGTGTGCTCTTAGTCCCCTTTATTTCACCGATCTCCCTAGTTAGCCTCCACTCTTATAACCACCGGTTGTTCTTCATATTTAAGAATCTTTTTTTTTTTTTCTTTTGGTTTGCTCATTTGTTTTGTTTCTTCAATTTGACACATAAGTGAAATCATTTGGTATTTGTCTTTCTCTGTCTTATTTCACTTAGCATTATACCTTCTAGATCCATCCATGTTGTTGCAGATGGCAAGATCTCATTCTTTTTTTATGACTGAATAATATTCCTGTGTGTGTGTGTGTGTGTGTGTGTGTGTGTATAACCACATCTTCTTTATCTATTTATTAAGCATATACACTTGGGTTCCTTCCATATCTTGGCTATTGTAAATACTGCAATAAACATAGGCATTCACATACCTTTTTGAATTAGTGCTTTCATTTTCTTTGGGTAAATACCTAGTAGTGGCATTATTGGATCATACAATAATTCTATTTTTAATTTTTTGAGGAGCTGCCCTGCTGTTTTCCACAGTGGCTATACCAGTTTTCATTTTTACCAACAATGCATGAAGGTTCCCTTTTTCCTACATCCTTGCCAACACTTGTTATTTCTTGTCTTTTTGATTTTAGCCATTCTGACAGGTATAAACAATTCTCTGCCTTGATTCAAGCAAAGGTACTAGACTTTTTTTTTTTTTTTTGATATTTTTTTTTAGGGGAGGATAAAGGGAGAGAGGGAGAATCTTAGGCAGGCTCTATGTCCAGCATGGAGCCTGACGCAGGGCTTAATCTCACAACACAGATCCTGATCTGAACCAAAATCACGAGTCAGACACTTGGGACACCCGGGTGGCTCAGGGATTGAGCATCTGCCTTTGGCTCAGGGTGTGATCCCAGGTATGGGGATCAGGTCCCACATCGGGCTCCCTGTAGGGAGCCTGCTTCTCCCTCTGCCTATGTCTCTGTCTCTAACGAATAAATAAATAAATAAATCTTAAGTGTCTGACTGTTTTTTTTTTAACCTGCTGAGCCACCCAGGTACCCCAAAGGTACCAGCAGTTTTACTTACCGCTGCTTTTGCACAGGCAGTGCAAGTGTCAACACAATTATTCCAATGATAAACCTTGAGATTCCACAAGGTTACTCAATATGTTGACTTTCAATTCCAGTGTTTATTGTCAGGCATTCACAGTAAAACAAAAACAAGCAAAATGATTAGTATTACTACTAAGTAGTTTATCTCATAAAAAAGAAATAGCAGGTTCAGTCACATCTGTGGATTAATCCATTTGTAAGGTACAATTGCAAAGGTACAATTATGTAGCTGGGATATTAACCAAGTCTTCACATTTACAGATTAAATATTTTATTTGAGGAGTTATTATATCATTGGGAAGTGCCACTGCCAGAATTCTTTTTAAAACTGACTTACCCAGCAAGCATTCAGCAATGTCCACTGTCCTAGGCTTCTTGAGTGTCTCAGTTCTTGAGTGTATTTTCTAGCTAGTGCAGTACAATAGCTTGCCCTATAAGGTGCATCAATGGCTTTTTCATTTCCAGTTTGAAATGGTGTAATGACTTTGGCTTTTAAAGTTCTCATCATGTCTGTATCTAAAAATATAAATTTTATTTTCCTTTACATACTTAGTAAAGAATTTCAAAATGGTGTTATAATTTACTATTGGAAAATACTTGTGTTGCATAAGACATAATAAATTACTAGTATCTGTAAGAACTAGGAAAATCTAACTTTCATCATATTTTTGTCTATATAGTTCTGACCATTTTTTTTTCTTCTTTTTTAGTATATTCTTTCCTTCCGTGAATCAGATCTCTGGTGTATCAGTTTCATTTTTTAAAATTAAAAGTTCTTTCTTAGTATCTTTAAATATAAAGTTTTTAAAATTTGTAAAATATTCACAACATGATATAGACTATTAATACAATTACGTTGTGTGATCATCCTCACCATCCATCTCCAGAACTTTTCATCTTCCCAAACTGAAACTCTATAAGCTAAGGAATTTTTAAGCAATAACCTCCCACTTTCTTTAACCTTTGGCCCCTGATGATTATCATTCTACTTTTTGTCTCTATGGATTTGGCTGCTGTAGGTTCCTCATGCTAGAGAAATCAGACAATGTTTGTCTTTGTGACTGGCTTATTCACTTAGCATAATATCTTTAAGGTTCATCCACGTTGTAGCATGTATCAGTGTTTCCTTCCTTTTCAGATTTGAATTAACATATTTTATGTGTATAGCACATTTTGTTTATTCATTCATCCTTTAGTGGGCATTTGGATTTCTTCCATCTTTGACTGTTGTGAATAATGTTCTCTGAACATAGGTGTGCAAATACCTATTTAGGTCCCTGGTTTCAGTTCTTTTGAGTATATTACCCAGAAGTGAAATTGCTGAGTTATGTGGTAATTCTGTGTTTAATTTTTTTTTAAGGAACTCTCATACTGTTTTCCACAATGGCTGTACAATTTTACATTCCCACCAGTAATGCACGAGGGTTCCAATTTCTCCACTTCTGTGTCAACATTTAATAATTAATAGCCACCCTGATGGATGGGTCTCATATCCAGTTTTAAACCAGTGATCCATCTTAGGAATATGAAAAAGTTATAAATTATTTTATTTTAGAATGAAATGTTTAATTTTAAATTGAAGTTTGTTATATTTGGACATTTAGAGGTATTGAAGTTTGGAAATATTATTGTAAATTTGTGAAAGGACAAATAACGTGTATAAATAACCTTTTGAAATTACTTGGGGAAAAGTTTTGGCCTTGTGGACCTCCTAAAAAAAAGTTTTGAGACTACCAGGGGTTCATAGACCTCTCTTTGAGACCAGCTTGCTGAAGTATACTATCGGAACGAGTTCAGACACTGTTAGCTTGGGTGGGTAAAGCTCTTTATCTTGGTTTACAAATCTATTTATTGTGAACTTCAAACATTTTTTTTCCCCACAATCTATACCCATGATTTTATTCTTTTTTTAAAAAGAAATAAACAAATCAGTTGCTATGTAATTAATGTTGGGGAGGAAGAATGTTTTGTCATCTAACTAGGAACCTCTTAAGATCTGGCAACAGAAGGCAGAAATAAAGTGTACTTTTCTGATAGAAATATTTCGTCTGTTCTTAGTGTTCTTTAATATTAAAAAAAAGGAGGATGGATGTATCAGTCTTGAAATTAACAGATTTCTCTGAAATGGCAGTTATAAACCTATTTAAAAGATTTAAAATATATTGTGAGAACCCAGCTGGCCTTTGGGGCATTCTTCTTTCAATATACTTGAATAGGAGAATAGGAAAAGCCTCCATGGGATTAGATGATTGCAAGAAATGGTAGAAATTTGGTTAACAAAAACATTATAGCAAAAGTTAGAAACATTATTTCATATTTTAAAACCCAAATGTATCACTATTTTAAATGACATACCGAAAAAACCCCAATATTTAAATGACAGTATTTAATTTTTAAGTGGGCATCCATTGACCATTAGGAGTAGTGGTGCTGAATTGGAGCTTCACCTGAGGTCAGGGGCAGCCTCACCTGTTTTGCTTTTTTGCTTTTACTGCATAGTTTAGGCTTTCTTGAAAAGAGCTTCTCTATCATCAGTTGTCTCTGTGTGTATAATTTATATTTTTTATATTTTGAAAAGAATCAAAGGTGGTGATCACTCATTTTATATAGTGGGACTTTTTTTGCTATAATTTAGATGCTGTTTAAAAATCATACTACCTTTTTTTAAACTTTGATTCATGGAGAATAGACTTGTGCAGTATAAATGTTTAAATAATGTATACAGATATGAACACCTAGGTTGACATTTTAAGACAAGATATGTAGTAGACCAGTGATCATCGGAGGATGGACATCCTGTGACTGTTAATTGGAGACTGTGGACTGTGTACAAATTGAATGTCCTGTAGCAGGAAGTCTCAGGTGGCATACCTGGCATTCTTGGTTATGGCCAGGTTTTTAGGTAATAGCTGCATAACAAGATAATTTAGTATTTGTAACTAAGAACTGTCTTGAGAGAAACTAGTTTATTTCTCTTTAGCTTTAATATCACGAGGAACACAATTTTTAAAATATTTCATTTAAATGTAATTTGGCTACATATAACACCCTGTCCTCATCCCATCAAGTGCCCGTCACCCAGTCACCCCATCTCCCCACCTTCCTCCCCTTCCGCAACCCTGTGTTTGGTTCCCAGAGTTAGGAGTCTCTCATGGTTTGTTTTCCTCTCTAATGGTTCCTCACTCAGTTTCCCTCCTTTCCCTTTTAGTCCTTTTCACTATTTATTATATTCCACATATGAGTGAAACCATATGATGATTGTCTTCCTCTGATTGACTTCCTGAGGAACACAATTTTGAATATTTTAAATTGTTCTATGCAGTGATGATGAAAACTAATTGGGAAAGAAGGGTAAGGACCCAATAAGGAAACTGAATGTTTGGACAAAAAGTGGGGAGGTGCTTGACGTGAGAATTATTCCATGTCCCTTGGCCACATGCTGCCTGTAGCTTCAGTGATCAGGATATGAAACACCGTCAGGATGGCATAAAAACAAAATCTCTTCCCTGCTTGTTTGCCATGCTGTCCTACGTTTGGGCCTTGGAATATTGAGTTCAGAGTTTTAAATGCATGTTGACATTTATAATAGGGCTACATGAGGCTCAGAGTAGTGGTGTCGATGATAGTTGGACTGGAGGCTTGTCTGATGCTCAGTGCTGATGGAATCAGAATATGATGCCCCTTCTGAGAAGGTAAAGCCATGGGCTCAGATACCAGTGCCAAGGAAAGCTTTCTGTGCTCTGGGTGTGGCCAGCCTTGCCTTTCAAGAGTGGTAAACTCAATGAACTCATTACTGCATGAAGTGGCATAAGTGCAAAGTATAAAGAATTTGGCTGTGTTTATGAGGCCTGACCAGACCATACCTCACCGTCAGGTGAGGGAAGATGCTGGGAAGACCAATCCACTGCTTTGTGCCTCTTCCTATGTTTAGCTTGGCACACAACCCTGGGTAGAATGAAGCCTGACAACTTTGTTTTCCTCATCAGGACGATATCCACCTGGCTGGATTAGCAGACTGAATTTCTCAGGACAAGGTAGTCGAGAACGTTGTAGTTCTGGGACTGCTCAAGAATATTGAGAGTCCTCATGGCTGGCATAGGAGCTTAATTCCAAAGGCAAGAGAAAACAGTGGTAATGATATGGTAAAGGAAGTCTTTTAGGTAGCTTGC